>NC_143053.1:100675000-100782500 GCF_052426305.1 Pelodiscus sinensis | reverse complement strand
CACAATTTTAGCATATTCTTAGAAGTTCCAGGTTTGACTTAGTGAAATCTGTTTAGAGCCTTTAAGTTACAACATAAAATTCATGCCTCACGTAACTCCATTGATTTCAATGTAATTATCCAAAATAAGGCCACCTTATAAGTAAAGAGATCCAAATATTATATTTTAATTTTGCAGATGGTGACACCTAAAACTTAATCTTACACCAAAGTTATTCAGTGGAATGGCAAAGTTAAGGCAATAGCATCATTTTAGTGCATCTTTGACGAACACTAACTTCAACATTAATTTGAAAGGTTATTATATATTTAGAAGTATTTGATTTTAGCTTTGTAGTACAGGTAGTCCCCGGGTTACATGGATCCGACTTACATCAGATCACTACTTACAAATGGGGTGAGGCAACCCCGCACTAGCTGCTTCCCCCCAGCAGACCAGGGAGACGCGAAGCTAGCGTCCCCCCCAGCAGACCAGGGAGACGCGGATCGGCTTTTCTCAGCAGACACCTCAGCTTGAGAATAAAGGACCGAGGGAAGTGAGGTGTGGGAGAATAAAACTGAGCTCTGGAGAAATGTTTGGCTAGAGTTTCCCCTACAATATGTACCAGTTCCGACTTACATACAAATTCAACTTAAGAACAAACCTTCAGTCCCTATCTTGTACGTAACCCGGGGACTGCCTGTACAATATCTTCAAATGTAGTGAAAAGTTGGATTTCTTCCATACAGTTTAAGCCCAATATGTGGTGTGTGGTTTTTTGTTGTTGGTTTTTTTTTTAAGGTAAGGGACTCAAAGACCTAATCTGATGAGAAATGCTTTTATGAAATTATTTTTTTCAGAAATTAAGAAATATAAAAGTTTATAAAGAATTTATAACAGTGCTTTGAACATTGTTATAGATTTAATTATTTCCTTGAATCACTGGAGAGCTGAAAGAAATTGTATTTCAATATGCTGCATAGTAATATATGTAAAGATGAGTTATTTCGTTTGGATAGAAGCCCTGATCTTACATTATAATTTGTAATTGTATGTTCAAATTAATATAAAAATAAGTAGCACTTTTATCCTGAAAGCTTAAAGTGTTGTGGGGTATGTGTTGTATGGTTTTGGTATTTTTGAGATATAAGCAGAGGGAGGTGAAGTAACTTGGCCAAGGTCACCCAGTAGGCCAGGGATAAAACCAGAAATAGAGCTCAGTTCTCCTGGGTCCAAGTTCAGGTCTCTATCCATTGAGATACACTGCCTCTCCCACTATTTTATTACAATTTTAAAAAAATACTATGGGGCTGTGCTTGCTATGCTCACCAACCTGTCTCTCTCTTGGGGTAGATGTCTGGCCAAGGGGAAGGGGCAGGTGCGGACTGGGTGTGAGGGGTCTCGGCGGAAGGGGTGAGGAGGCTGAGGGGGTTGGACTCAGAAGGCAGAGGGGACATGGGGCACCCCAAAGGGGGTAGGGAGGTCATGCTCAGATGGCAGGATCAGACTAGGATGGCAGAGGGGATCCAGCACGGTGCAGCCAGGGTGGGAGGTGCTGGGTTTGGATAACAGAACCTAACCCCTCGGATGACAGAGAGGACCCTACTCACTATGCCTGCTGATGCCCCTCCCTGGCTACTACTATCGCCAACCCTACGTCCCACCCCCGGCCACTACGTTCTACCACCAGCCTGCTCTTGCACCTTCTCCCCGGTTAGACATCCTACCCCTCAGTCCTCTCCTGCACCCTCCCTCCTGGCAAGATACCCTACCCCCAGCCTGCTCCTTCAACCTATCCCTTGGCCTCACACCTTACTACCAGCCCGTGGGCCACTTATTGCCCACCCCTGGTACAGACTATAGAGGAGTGAATAGCAGGGCTCATGAAAGTGCTATGCTGTAACTCTCCCAGGTGGCCAGCAACGATGCATGACTCCTACATCATACTCACTAAGGAACCCGCCCCTGCAATCAACTCTGCTGCCCACTCTGTCCACACATCTATACAAGCGACATCACTGGACCTAACCACATCAGCTCATGCAGAGCTCATACAACTGCACATCCACTACTGTGATCTGTGCCATCAAGTGCCAGTAATGCCCCTCTGTCATGTATATTGGCCAAACTGGACAGTCTCTATGACAAAGGATTAATGGACACAAATCAGAACACACAGAAAACTGTTGGAGAACATTTTAACTTGCCCAGATCCTCACTAATAGATCTAAAAGTGACTATAATATTACAAAGCAATTTCAAAAACCAGCTGTAATGAGAAGCTGCAGAACTTGGTTTCAATGACAAGTTTGACACCTGTAAACAAGTTTTGAACAAAGCCCTGACCTGGGATGAGCCGCTGTATTACACGCCCTAATGACATGAAAAGCTAACCACCAGGTACTTACATCCCACTCCATTATCCTCATTTAGCATAGTCACTCTGACAATATTTTTTTCCTATTTTTCCTTCTCTTTCCCTCCTCATCCCCTCTCTTTATCTGCTATTTATTTGTATCCTGGACCCCTTACTCCACTCATCTGAAGAAGTGAGTTTTGCACACAAAAACTCATGATACCATCTACATGTTGTGTTAGTCTCTAAGGTGCTGTAGAACTATTCGCTGTTTTTTAAGTTTTTCTTTCAGTTACAGACTAACATGGGTACCCTCTGAGACATAGTAAATGTATGTAACTATTTTAATCTTTCCTTTCTCATCAATCACTTCCGTTTCATTTTTGCTGATATTTTCTGAACTGCCTCCAATTGCCAATACTCTTTGTGATAATTGGATTCTCAAATACCAAACAGATTATATCAAGTATGATCTCGAGAGATGGAATAGGACATTATTACTCAACCTCCCATCTCAGCAATATGATGTGTCTTTCTATGATTCCATTGTCCTTTTTCACTACCTACTACAATACATATATCATTTCCATATTATAAAAAGACAATATAATTCCATAGACCCCTTAGCCTTCCCATTGATTGTCCCAAAATCATTTTAAGGTTTGTATTTTTAGTTAGACTCTAGCTACCTATTCTTTGCACATACAGTTAATTGCAGTATTATACAGACAATGGTTTTAACCAATGGCTAAGCAGTTTTAAAAATCTTTCCTCAACTAATATTCCTTTGTTTCAATTTATATGAAGTTTCACTGCTGTTTTACTAGAAATGTAAATAATTTACTGAAAACTTAGAGCATCTGCTTTGAAGGACAGCTACAACTGTCACAAGTAAAACTTAGCATCTGCCAAATATTGCCAGAAAATTTGACCCAGCCCAGAATTAGAACAAAAAATGAATTTGTTAACAGTTTACAAATATTGGCTATGTCTAGACTGGCATGATTTTCTGGAAATGCTTTTAACAGAAAAGTTTTCTGTTAAAAGCATTTTTGGAACAGAGCATCTAGATTGGCATGGACGCTTTTCCACAAAAGCACTTTTTGCGGAAAAGCGTCCATGGCCAATCTAGACGCGCTTTTCCGCAAAAAAGCCCCGATCGCCATTTTCGTGATCGGGGCTTTTTTGCGGAAAACAAATCTCAGCTGTCTACACTGGCCCTTTTGTGCAAAAGTTTTGCGCAAAAGGGACTTTTGCCCAAACGGGAGCAGCATAGTATTTCCGCAAAAAGCACCGATTTCTTACAGTAGGAAGTCAACGCTTTTGCGGAAATTCAAGCTGCCAGTGTAGACAGCTGGCAAGTTTTTCCAGAAAAGCAGCCGCCTTTCCGGAAAAACTGTCCAGTCTAGACACAGCCATCGAGTTTTTAAATGGCAAAACTAATGTATCAGTAGTAGTTCCTTCTTTGGCTTTCCTAGTGGACAGTCTGATCAGTACAATAGAAACATTGCTGTTAACTTTACCAAATTACCTCCATTGTCTAAACCCTGTTTTCTAAGCAAATTCATTTTGAATCTAGCAAAGAACAAGATGTTTCCATGACAATTGTCAATATCCAGAATCCCTCAGTCAGGCTTCAGGACAAAATGTGAGGGATGATTTCCTCTCCATAGGCAGGTGAAGTACACTCACTCTGCAAAACCTCTGAGCTATCTGATAAAGTACATCATCAAGAATTTCTGTACCTCTTCCAGGAAAGCCAAGGGATGCATGGAAGAACCCTGAAATGGTATATGTCCTCACACCCTACACTCAGAAGGTTATGATGAACAACTGCTATTCCTCTCCAAAGCTCTCATTTGTAGAGTACATTTGTAGGTAAGGATAGGGAAACGTGGGGAAGAAAATGACTCCAACATTACACATCGTTGAGGATACTCAATTGCAGACTGATAAGTCAATTCACCGCCCTTATTGTAACTCTATTTCTAAACATTAAATCATACATCTGGGACAAAACACAATAGCCTAACTGCTCAGAAAGACTGATCACCATTGGCACATCAGCCTGGCAATTCTTGTTTTCTCATAGAATACAGGATTCTGTTCAATACTTCCATTGCGATGTTCAATGCTTTCAATGAAATTGACCTAACCTACCTGAGTGATCAGTTGTTTTTCTTTCCCAGTGACCTCCCACAGTAGTTACATTCCACTGGAACAATTAAACAAGATCCATGAGAGCATGGGCTACAGCCTTCCCAGGAGCTGGATCTAGACTGTGGAACTGACTCTACAACACAGAATGATCACAGATTTACCTTCAGAACTTTGCAGAACTCATTTCTTCCTTTTAGATTTCCCCCATTAAAAGCTTATCACACAACATGTATGTATCAACCTGCTGTAACTATCCACACTTACCTCTATGGGTGAGGAAGAGACTCCTTTTATCCTTTGCAAATACTATAATGATGGGAGTTATTGTAATACACAGAAATGTAGTTGTGTAAGTGGAGAGGAGGCTAGCTAGCTAGATAACACAGTTAAACTGTTTTCATAATTAAAGAGATAACAGAGACAGTACATCATTTGTTCTGCTTGAACACAAATTACATCCTGTTGTTTGAGCAGTATGGAAAAATGGATTTTAAAGAGAAATGTCACTGTCTTCAGAAGATGCAGAATCATTTGTTCTATGTCCAAAAACAATGGAATTTTAGCATAGTTGTTAACATACTAACCGGATGAAAAAACCTTATGTGTCGCTTTGAGCTTCTATTATCCATTCCATTATTCTTATTATGATCCACTTTCTCATCAGGTAACAAAATTCAGGCTGACCAGCTCCTTTTCCCAAAGATGACTACATAGATATCTTATGTTACCTGTCTAAAATTCAATCACATATCTTTTCTGTATTTATATGACTGAGGAAACAAAACTTTTATCAAATATACAGTATCAATTCATGCTATATCTATACATAGTAAGTTAGGGAAGCACTAAATTATACCAGTAGAAAAATTTTCAGAGTACAGCTTATAGTTAGGGATCTGGCAGAGCCCCTACTTTGTTCTGAACCAGAAAGAGAAATAAGAATGTACAATGTTAATCTCGGAAGTATTTATTGATTGAATAGTTAGATGCAGAAACTGCGAGTAGAGAATGGAACCTCTCCTAGATTTCTTCATATTGTCTAAGCCAGTAGCTATAATTAATACAATTTATCAGTTTTACTTTAAACTGGAATGAAAATCAGGTGAAAGTTTTAATTTCATGGAAAATATGTCATCTGTGAAACACAGAACTGACAATAAGTTTAAAGGTCTTGCTTTAACTTTAAAATGGACACCAAAAGTCTTGAACTAAAATGCTTTCCTAAATCACCCAAAAATATGGTCTTTCCTCCCAGACACCTCTAACTGAATGACTCACTCTCTCTTTTTCCCTCTCTCCCCACCGTCCCCTGCAAACAACCAGTCTTCAGACACCTTGATTTTGATTTTTGGAGCTGGGAGGGAAGTTCTAAACTGTCTATATCCTCCATATGCAGTCAGCCACTTATCTTAGGGCTGCACCGTTGTTGGCATAGGTCCAAGGTTCCCTCCTCTCTTCTTCTAACAACTCGCTTTGGAGTCCAAAGTGAGCCTATAAGGATGAATGTAAAATAATAATATTAAAGACTGTGTTCTACTTTTATGAACCTTTTTACTGTGCTTAATAACTGTTTTGAAGTCAATTCAAAGTATGGATGTGGGTTCAAAGTAATATTTTATTTTAGCCAAACTATTTGCTAATTCTTAAATACAAAAAATAAATCCAAGAAATTCAGGTAGTAGCAAGAATTCCATCTGATGTAATTGTTCTCTGCACATACCCTGAGTGTCCTGGGATATGCTCTGGCATTCTCCAGAGGGGCTGAGATAGAAGGAAACATTCTTCCATTCTGGAGCAGTAGCAGAGCTGACCCCATTGGCTTCCCCCATCCAGCACTCTGGGAGGGCAATTGTTGGTAAATCTATGCCATGGTGCATTCACAGGCCCATTCCTTCCCTCTTCCAATGCATGGCTGCTCCTATGCATTTCAAGACCATAGAGAAGGTGGACATAATATGCTCCTTAGTCCTGTAACCATGTTCCAAAAATGCAGCATAAACCCTATGCTAGAATATACCATAAGTTATCCTCAAGATCTCTGATATCCCTAAGTACAGCCTCTGGAGCTAACCACCCCCAAACCTTTTTGGTCTCAACTCGGATTTCCTTTGCCTTTGTGAATTTCCCTACAACACTAAACATCAGATACACATCACTTTGTATTTACTGGAATATTTTTGTTATGGTACTTGAAGTGCAACACATTTTTAAAAAAAAGAAATTCCAAATATATATTTACCCAATTGTCCATTATTATAGATCAACCAATAATTACAATTTTTAAAATTTATTATGCATTTCCATAGTCTAAAAGGAAAAAGGAGCCCAATTATCTAATTACATTTTCATAACACTAGCTAGCCTAGTCACTACTGTTGCTTATGTCTGGATCTACTTAGAGAACTTGTTAATACTAGGGTCTTTGATCCTCTCCAAACTACTTTGGGCTGTCTGGAGAATGTGGGTGCCATCCATGTATTAAAAGTTCGTATGCTTATAGATATTTAAAAAACAAAAGATTTAGAAAAACAACCACTTTTCTAAGCCAAAAATAATGTGGTAACTTTTATCATTTTTGTTTTTAAAATGTCAAGAATAATTACATATTATGGACCAAAATAGCTGTAGCATATTCATAGCAATACTCATGTCAAAGTACGTTACAACATTAGCTAGTTCTCCTGGAAGTCCCCTGAAGCATGGAAGTAGGTGTTATCCCCATTTGGCAGTTGGCAAAACTTAGCTAAAACTGACTCTCTCTAGGCAATGCAGAGGTTGGAGTTTAAATTGTGAGTACCTAGTGTCCAATCCTCTGCACACACTTGAGTATTCACTAAGACCCTAATGTGGGAAAACACTTGCCTAATATATATGTAGTCCCATGATAATAAGAATTGGATTACTTTGTGTGCTTAAAATTAAGCATGTGCTTAAATACCTGGATGAATAGAGACTTCCTTTCATACCATTTTATTAACCTCTGAAAATACTAGTTTTGAATTATGCAAACCAAATGCAAATCATGTACCTTAGGGCTTATTTACATTACCCTACAGTCAGGGCCGCCGATAGCGAGGGTTGACACAAAGGGGACAGCTGTCAGAATGCTGGGTCCTTTAAATCATCGCTTCAGCCCCTGGCTTCGCTAAAGGGATGACTACAGGATGTTAGCTTCCAACCCCGCCCCTTCCCCAAGGCCTGGTGATAAACTGCAGCCACCAGGAGCTGTGGACACACAGACAGATAAAGCATCTGGTGGCCCTTCAGGGGCTAACTCTGGCGAACCGTGTTTGGTCTGTGGGCTGCTTATTGCTCACCCCTGGTTCAGACTACAGAGGAGTGAATAACAGTGTGCATGAAAACATTGTGCTATAACTCTCCCAGGTGGTCACTGCAGACATAATCTGAACATTTCTTAGTTCATGCTAACACAATCCTCTTCAGGGAGAACACGAGTAATGTGAAGCAGGAATCTTTTAGTCAGTGTCAGCAGTGACCCCTGGATGGGGGAATTGCAGTGCAGCACTTCTGCTTTGGTTAAATTTGTTCCAGGCCAGAAATAATGCACATTTTAAATTTTGCAGCAGACAGAAATGTGAAAATAACAAGCTGTATTAGGAATTGGTCCTCTAGTCAGATATGTTGTGAATCTTCATCTTCATTCCTGAAGATGCCTGACACTGTAGTCTTAAAGAATAAACAAGTGATATGTATATGTGATGCATGAAGCTATTAAACTATTTTGAATGGAAGGATGAAGCATTATTATTTTCTGTACATTGGAACTTTGCAATTTGAAGAAACTCTGACAGGGTGTTAAGTCCAGAAACCTTTTATTCCTGGAATTGTTTCTATCCTGTAAGACTAGCCTCTCTCTAAAGGAAACCTTATTTTTGTTCTTTCTTGCTGTTTTCCTTCACATAAATTGAGCCATTTTAATTTTCTAGAGTTTGGTGGGTTTTTTTTTTTTTTTTGCTCCTTGTATATGGAGCTACAACAGGATGTACATGAACCAAAGAGATAGCTACCTCTCCAGCCAACAAGTAAACATACATTTTCTAAGGTCATTTTTAAAAGATTATACACAGGGATCCTACAAATCTGTTTGCCATGGAAAAACATGGAATTTTCATTTTACAGATAATCTTTAGTTGTTACATTTTAAAAAGTATACAATAAAAATATACATGGAAACCTAATAATCTAATCTAATTTGTACTGTGGCTAAAACACATCATAAAAATTTTGCATAATCAGGCAGTTGGCAGGGCTTGGGCTGTCAGCTGAAAACTGTAAGTATGTCAATAATACACTGTGTTCAACTGATACCTCTGTGTGTGTGTGTGATATTAATGTGTGAGTGGGGTGGGAGGAGTAACAGAAAGTCTAAATGCTGACCACGAGTCATCTTTACTCAGAGAAAATGGGACATTTCTTTTTCATATTTGACTGTGAAGTGCTGCTGTTAAAGTTTCCTATGCACACATGATCAGAAAGCGATTTTGATGTTTTTAATTTACATATAGAAGAGTGTCCACTTTGAATTATCCATAACCAGGTTACAGAAATAATACCAGTGTATATCTTTACTATCAGGGATTATATGTGCCATGTTTATGTTGATTAAACAAATACAACAGCTGTATGTAATAATGATTCCTTGGAAAGGGAGAAACAAACAAACTCAACTGATCACTAATTTGCCACCAGATTCCAGTGGTTTTTACATGGCATCCAGATGAAGCACAACACTCCGTATCTTGTATAAAACCACCCCTTTCTGCATTAATATGTCTCCTGGGCTCACATAAAAGGTTAAGTGCTAGAGTCCTTAAAATAATTTTATCATGATTTGCAAGTACTTTTAACTAGTGGCATAGAAAATTTAAAAAAATAAATAAATCAAAACAAAAGCCCAAATTCAATGTTAGATTGTTGTTAGATTTTTGTTAACCTCAGAATTTCTGAGCAAGTATATTCACTAGTTCCTACATTATAGAAACAAATAGATGTGATTAAAGGTGTGGAGTTCAGACTTTCTAATTAACATAAATTCACAGCAGTTTGTCCATAACCCCATGTTACCAAAGGCATCATCCCAGTACTTATGGTTCCAACTAAATCCAAATGAAGACCTATGCAATCCATGCAAGAAATTCTGCTCTGATTTTATGCAACATAAAGATTAGTAGTTGTTTTTTAACCATCACCTTATTTGAAAGCTTCAGTAAAACAGAATTTTGCTTTTACAAGTCCTGTGGGAGCAGGAACTGAGCTTGCTAAGGCTTCATTAATTTGTGCTTTAATAAAATTCCATTGGCAAGCTGTAAAATGCAAGTGTGATTGTCCTGATGTGTATATTTAATATCAATTTCTAGGTCCAAAAAAGCTGTGTGCCTCTCAGGAGTATGGTGAAGGCACAAGCAAATGGAAAATAAATATTGATAATTAAAACTGATGTGAAAAGATTGTGGTAAGGTAATAAACACTGTCAAGTGCTGAGCCAAAAAATGTACTAACATACTTCAAAGACTTCAGAACCACAAATATATACCTTGATTATTTAAAAATATTTAAGCTTGATTTCCTCTTTCCTCCATCTAGAACTTAAAAAAAACCCAAATCCTTATGATGAATGCATCATAGCACTCTAGCTATTATCTTAATAAATTAGGAAAGTGGTTTATTTATTTTCATAGTAGCTTACTTATTGACACATTTTTGTGTGTACAAAAAGTAATTTCTAGTTAATACTTGAACCATCTGTGCTATTCTAATCCTAAGCTTCTTAGTCTGAATGTACTGTATTTTGTCTTCAAGGGGTACTGATAATTTTTCTTTGATACTTTTGAAATTTTATTGAGTTTCCCCCAATCCTTTATGGCTAGCCATATAGCCATCATCCTGTGAACTTTTGTAAACAACAGCCCGTGAGGCACACCGTGCTACTAAATATAATATCCTAGTGATAAAACTTAAAAACAGTGACCTCTATTAGTCTGAATAAGTAAAATGTATAATAACTAACCAAAATAAATATTAATTGTATATAGTGTACCTTGCTAGTATGCCTACTACCCACCCCAGTTAGCTTGAAAGCTAATGTTTTTAATATTATTTTTGCAGATAAAAATGACTGTGTTTTAACACTGCTTAATTTTTATTTGTTTATACTTCATCATTTTCACTTACAAGCTCATACCAGCTCACAATATCTGATGTCCCATCCTAAAGTTTATTAGATTAATTTTCTTGCATTTTTATGGCCATGTGTATGTTGTCATTACAATTTAATTTAACTATGTCTACATTACAATTTAGTTTAACTATATCTATCTTAAAGCAATTCTGATGCTGGATGAATCTGATGATATTCTTAAACTATGGCTATTCTTTAGATACACCACTGGCTCTGTATTTGTACAAATAATGAATCTTTTCTAAATATATCTGGCACACTTTCAGCTACATTCTGCACTGACTTAAAAGAAACAATGCCATTAACTTCTTTGGACTGTATTTTTTGCTACAAACATCTTTGAGCAAAAAAATTCTGTGATTCAAGCATGCACATAAGACCAAAATTAAAACATGATTTCATCAACTTGTGAAATAGACATAAGCGTACATGGTCGCTGGGACTAATATTGCTAATAAAACACCCTTTTTAACAAAACTGAAAATCAATAATAGGAGAAGTTTCAAAATTGACACTAGCCTTTTGAGAAACTGGAAATAGATCTTCCTGTCAAAGACTAAAACTGCTCTCCTCTGTCTAGACTGCACTGGGAGTAAAATTATCAGATTTTCATTTCCTCAATTTCACTCCACAGTGGTAAAACGTGCAAGTATTGATTCATCTGCTGAAACAAAAAGCAGGAGAGCTCTTCACCTCAGCAGGGTCAAATGGGTTTGTGGGTGTCTAATTATACCTATACAGAGCATATAAATCTTCTCCCAGTCATTACGTGAACATAAGAGTCTAAAGGCATCATTAGAATCCTTTTAGCCAACCACTAATTCTTCTTTTGTTTTATGAGAGGTCACAGAAACTGGGAGTTAATATTAGCGTGGTTCACAGATTTTCAAATTGGCAATGGAAATAAGATACGCTTCAAGGAAAAAGATTTTGTGTGTGTGTGTGTGTGTGTGTGTGTGTGTGTGTGTGTGTGTGTGTGTGTGTGTGTGTGTGTGTGTGTGTGTCCACTTACAGGTACCTACTACAACTACAAATGTATGGACAGCTCTGTAGATGTACAGTATTCATTTACTGTCCACATTATGTCACAAGAAAGCATGCTTACACACACATGCAAACTAATTATGGTAGATTACAAATACAATATTATGATATTGTTCCAGTGAATTCTAGTCTGTTACATACACACATTACACCATGAAGAACAAACAGAAGATATTAAAATAGTGACAACCTTGTTAAGCTTGTGCCACTGTCTTGCTGGTTTCACTAGGTTCCACAAAAATCCTGCATCTTTCCCTTGGAACTTCAATGAGCTGTTTGTTTATTCACAGTAAGTTTTTTAAAATCACAAATATGCATATTACATCAGGCTGTTTGTGTTTTTTTACAGCTAATTTTTAAGCCATGGATTCATAGTGCTTAAGGAAGTATGTCTGTCCTAAGTGAGTGTCATATTTTGTAAATATACAAATGATGAGTGCACAAATGATGAGTGTACTGAATGCTATATGGTTATAGAGCTTTTCATGTTACATGGGGAAGAGGTAATAAGATCCCATATCATCAGTGGAAGCGATATTTTAAAATATTCATTTATTGGAATTTAATCTTTATATATGTCAGCCTACCCATTTAAGCCCAAACATTGGGACAGACCTTAAACAGTGAGTCACAGTCCAATTAACAAACTAATTTTACTACTATATAGGAACAATAGCCATAAAAACACAAAATAAACCAGTAACAACTGCAAAACCTCAATTCATTACACAAGAAATCAGAATCTAACCCTACATTTTTTTAAACAAATTCACTTCAGTAACTCCAGATTTATGCTGGTGGAACAGATCAGAACCTTGCCTAAGGTTTCTGCCCCAAAGAGTTTACAATCTAACTAGGAAAAAAGAAAGGCAATGGCTATAACTGAATGATCCCTGTGACTTGGCATGGTTTTTTTGGAAGGTGTTGGTTGAGGCAAAGCAAAGATCCACCTCTTTGTAAAATCCTCCAACTGTGCCTCATGGCACAGCTAACTTCAGTGCTTAGTCTTCCTTCCCACCCAGGTTCCCATGACATCTCAGTTGAAGGGGTCATTCGGTTAGATTGGGTGGAGAAAATGGGCATGTTGTCTAGAACTGCTGCTGGGTGCATTAATGCAGGGAGTCATGAAAACAATAGATACAGGTTTCCACTTTCCTGTCTAACAGGAGAGAGAAATATTTATGGTGTTCCTCAGCAACTGGAATAATAAAGAATGATACGGTAGCTTAAACTTCTATCATAAACTCATGTGACATGGGATATCAGCAGTGAACATCACATTAGGACTTCAAGCTTTTCCTGAAGGGATGGACTCCTGGAGACTCAGATTGCTAGCATTGTCTGATCTGGGCATGCATTTCAAGAACCAGCAAGTGGAGTGGGAGCTAGTCTGCTCTCTCCATTAGATCACTCCTTACTGACCCACCCTTACTGGGCCACTCCTTTAGCCTAGCAGCTTCACTTTCAGTTCTGCTTCTAGTTCAGATACCCATCTTCCTTTCAAAGTGCATTAAGCTAAACTGAATTAAGGCTGCTTTAATTCTGAACAACACAAGGATGTAATATGTTTTCATAACTCCACTTCAAATTCATCCCTTTATTTAATTCAGATTAATGTTCTTAGACGTTGCCACATAGGTAAGCTACTAGTTATAATGGGTAAAACTTTCATTTTCAGTCCCTAGCTCTATTTATGATTAGAGTCAAGTGCATAAATTGTGACAAGACTCTCCAGACAGATCTGAGGTAGGGCGCAGAACAATTCAGTTGGGTACAGAATAATCCACAGGTAATACAGGATATTGCTTAGGACTGTAATTTATAATAGATATGGTATGTATCACATGGAACAGGATAGGAGACCTAAGATGTATCTGCTTCCAGGCATGAAGTGGTGCTGCTCTCAATTTGATTTGACTTGTTTTTATTTGGGTGGTTGTGACAGGGCGCCGGTGTTCTGAGGGGGCCTCGGAACCCGCTGCAATCCAGTACACCCGGCGGAAGATGTGCCAGACCCATTGTGCCGTCTGCTCAGTGGTTGCAGTGCAGCTAGGAGGTGGCAGGGTTGAATGAGGGCACGGTGGCCCGCCTGACGTAGAAGGCAGGGCTGCCCATGCCGATGGTGCCCCACACTACGCAAGGGGTGGGGTCGGACACGGCGGAAGGATGACAAGCATACCAGAACTCAAGAGCAGAGGGAGAATGGACTGAAGATGAGGGGGACAGGTCTGAGGAGCACCGAGGATGGACCCATAGCCCCAGTATGACCGTAAGTAAGGAGCAGGAGGGGTAGGTACTGGCCCAGGGCAGGGCTGTGCTAAAGTCTGTGGGTTGGTGAGTTGAGGGAAGGATCCCCCACCAGCCAGGCAGGGACCATGCTGACCCTTTCCTTAGGGCCCTGGGCTGGGACCCGTGAGTGAGGGCAGGCCCGGGTCCCCCTACCCCGCAGGGGAATGATAGGCAAGACCCCGTCATGCACCGGCTGGTGCGGAAGCCAGGCTACAGAAGGCAGCACTCCAGAGAGAGAGAGCGAGACGAATAGCCATACAAGGGACCAGACTGAGGACCCTAGGTGTTCACCCTGCTAAGGCAAGGGTGGAGGGCTGTCGCTGGGCCCATCCGGTAAGGGGCCCCAACAGGGCGTTTGGTTGCCCAATGCTGGGGACACTGCACCGATGGGACTAGAATAAACCAAGAGAGGGAACCCTGGGAGCTTGGCCTGGCCACATCAAGGGATCACCCTCTCACAGTGGGGTAGGAGAGTATGATGGGCTGGTCTCTTCTCTCTGAGAGGTATGGTTGGACATATCTCCTGAGCAAGTATGTCATTCTTGTAGAATGTCCTAGGACAAAACAGAAGCACAAGTACCAGATGTTTAGTTTGTATAACAGGAAATGAACCAGAGGGACATTAGCGTATATATTATTTTTAATTCAGACATACCAAAATTAAACAGCTGCACATTGCTCCCTCTGCTACTCACCCAGCTTTTGGTGAGTTTTTTTTCTCTATGTGGGCCCAAGCCAGCAGTTTGGCTTTGTTCAGCAAAACACTTCAGCACCTGCTTACGTTCTTTGCTGAACAGAGATGGACTGAAGCAATTGTTTAACTGCGTTGCTGAATTGGAACCTGGGCTTCTAAACCAAACTTGCAAAGGTTGAATTTACCCCAGGCTCTCAGTTTTACCATTACAATGAATGAATGCACCCCAGTATATGAAACTGTAGATGTTTCGAACTATTTTCTTTAGGGAAGTATATCCCCCAAATCCTCTATTGACACTGTATTAGCTCATCCAACAAGCAATTTAATTATTTAATATTGTCTTATCTGCTCCTCTTGAATGAACCTGCTGCTCTGGTCCTAACTTGGTAGGGATTTGTTTTTTAGATTAATTGGGTCAAGGGTTGATCTACAGTTGAGTGCTCAATTGAGGAAACAACTTGCTAAAAGAACTATTTCAAGTACATTTAATCTTGCTTTACCTGTTTAATATAAAGCTATCCTCTTTGAGATATATTCTCTTCTTGCAGCCGGCCCACAGCAATTGATTGATAAAACCCTGTATTGTATAACAATAATAAAAGTAACTCCTCCCATTGTCCTTTCCCATGTCTATTTCATTTTCCTTGTTCTTAGTTTGATTAAGTAGGTTTATTAAGTAATATTTATTTATTGTCTGGGAGTACACTCACCCTCGCTTTCCAATTGAGTTCTGAGTGAACATATTACTTAGTGACTTTAGCCTGATTTTCTAGACATATGTTGTCTGCAAATAGCTATTTCCTTAGATTTTTGTAGTGATGTTTTAAAAAATAGACACTGTGCAATAGGACTTCAGCACTACCAACTACTTGATATCCCAACATTCAGCTGTGTTGTTAGTTTCAAATATTCAGTGCAACAGAGTGGCAGTTCTCTAGGGGGGTCACATGTCAACATCCTATTGTCTAGTTCTAGAACCATACATAAAGATGCAGTTATTTCCGCTGGTAGATAGGCCACATTAGTTGCAAACCAGGATGTTAGAAAGTTTAGACTTCAGTTCTGAGGCAGACAGAACTAAAAGTAAGATTGAAAGATAATTCAAGATAAAAACTAATAGCCAAGTCAAGGAGAAATCTTTGGTAGTTGTTATTTAAGGTCCCAATCCTGCACAGACTTATGCACGTATTTAACTTTATGCATGGTAAGTAATGTCATTAACTTCAAGGTGTGTAATGTTAAGCACATGCAGAAGTCTTTGCTGGACTGAATCCATTATGAATGAGAACAGACCTCAGGACAGGCAGGGTAAAGTTTGGATTATAATATGTCTACTATGTTTGGACCAATGAGGACATTCCACTTGCTTACAATTACATAAACCACATGCTATTGTTCTAATCTCTGGCTGGATAAGTGTAACTTTTAGATTCAGAAGGAGGATTTGAAAAAAAAACATTAGAGTGACAGACAGAAACATAGAGCTATTAGGAGAAAATTGAAATCTATTAATTTCTTACCTGCAGCTTTGTTTTAAGGACATTTAAGCTAATGTTAGATCCATTGGGTGTAGAGTTTAAATTTAAAAATTGTTCTTCTTCATATTCATCCACCATAAAGTTCCTGCAGGATGAGATGAGGTCCTTTTGAGCTTCATTTAATAGCCATTAGGTCAGGGATCCTGTGAGGAGATTTTAGGAATTCTGCCAGCTTGTGTCCAGCAGTGCTCCATTTTTCAACGTTACCACTTGCACATGCAATTTTTAAAATGTGCTAGCATTTAAATAATACATAATTGTTTTCTGCAAATATTAGAGCAGACATCAAGGAAGTGCAAACATCTCCCAATTTCATTTCTATTTACATTTGCGCAAAAAATCATGGATATTTTTACCCAGTATTTACCCAACTCCAGCACAACAATGTAACACATAATTTTTTGCATGTACTGGTTCATGTTAAAATCAGGTTAAAATTGAAGGGGGTAAAAAAACTAAAAGGGTAATCAAAATTACTAAAATCCAACATTGCAAAGACTTACCATCACCATGATTCCATTTTCCTTTTCACCAGAAACAAACAAAATACCCCAGAGAGAAAACTACAAAAATGACCAGAAATGGTTCCTTTTCTGCTTTAAGAGACAAACTACCAAACAAGAATGTCTCAAATGGAATAATTTCTCAAAGGACAGCACTAGCAACTCAAGAGAAGAAATTACCAGTGCGCCCAAAACAGAGTTTCACCCTCTGTAACACTGAATATCATCCTCTGAATATCAGAATCTAGCCCAACTAGATTATAAAGATACCAACACCACAATTTCCTTGGCTTCACTGCATTACAAATAAATTACAGAAAAAACTGCAGATTATTTTCAGCAACCTACCTCAGTTAATGTCTAGAGGTTCTCTGAATATATATTGTGCATGATGGGGTCTTTGACATTATTATTTTTGTTTTGCTGCTATCAGAGCATTTTCCAGTAAAGTCACAGACCATGTACTATTGGCAAAGGGAACTTTATAAAGATCTGTAATAAATGTATCAGATCATATAACATATTTATGTTGAAAGAAATTTATGTATTATTTAGTTTATGGTTGCAATAATTAATTAAATCAAATTTGTAATTAAGACAAGCTGTCTTGGATTGCTATTTAGAGTAATAATGTCCTGTACACATTTTTATTTATGAAACAATCTCCTTGTTAACTTCTCAAACTTTTAAAGAAATTGAGAGGGAAAATCCTTATTAAAACAATAAATTTCCTAAAAGAAATCAATTGAACTTCTAGAAATAGCTCATTCAACATCTCTCTCTAGCCATCCATCCACAATCAATGCTTTCTCTTTCCAGTGTTGGAATATTGCCATGGGTTTTCTGAGTCAAGTTCCATCATCTTTTATGTAGCAATATATTGTTCATAATTTTAGGCTTATTTCAGTTTTATTTTTTAATTTCTCCCAAGGAAAAAAAGTTGAAGTAGGACATATTGTGTAAAATAGGACAGGACACCTCACTCACTAGGGAACATATTTAGCTTCATCCTTTTATGCTCTAGCTTTCTTGCTCACAACCATTAGGAAGTCATTCTCAGTTGTCAGAGGAAGACAATAATAGTGTAAGCAAGACTCATGTGCCTATTATTAGCAATGGATTTACAACATATGGTCCTGCTTGTGAACAGCAGCCATGCAGCTCTGGTGTGGATAGAGTAAGAAACTTCTTTTCCTTGCATAGAGATGAATGGGCAGCTTACAAAAGCAGACTGAGCTCCCTGCCATAGGAAGCTAGATGATTGTGTATTCTTACTACTCCATCAGGTACAAAAGGATCTGAGAGGCAGTGGTGGTATGGCCCCTATTCCACCTTCACTGATCCTGCAGAGTGGGAAGCATTCTGGTGTAACACAAACGCTCCCTGAGCACAGGGAGCAGAAACTGGCACAACTCTTTCCTGGTCTCTGGTTTCCTTCTCTGAACAGGGTTTGTGGTCAAATGCTAGAAACTAGTCCAGCTAGATTATGAAAATAGAGATGTCTCAAGTGTCAAAGGGCCTCCATTACTGGTTGCAAATGCCCTTGCATCTCAAGACAACCTGTGGCAGACCACATTCCTGGTCCCATTGAAGTCAAAGGCAGAACTGCCATTGGATTTCATCTGCATGGTTAGTGCTCCTTCATGCTGATCTATTTAACTTTTAAAAATTAAAACAGAGGAGTGAAATTGTCAGTGATGGCTCTGAAATCTACTGCATGGTTATCAAATCCCAGTCATTTCACAGAGCGAAACATGAACACAGTTTCATTGTTACAAGCCGAAAGAGATATTAGAAAAAAAAGTGACCTTATTCTCTCTCGTAACTTCTATAAGAAGTAATGCTGTTTTCACATACATAAAATGATCTGTGTTGGAAGCAACTTTTAAACAACTCATAAATCACATAAGTTTATATTTTCAACTAATTCATTTTGTAATATGTGACCTCTGAAGTTTTTTAAATGTTGTACATGCTGCAGCATCATTGCATCTCACTTCTCCTATTTGGCACGGAGGTGTGGAATTTTAGATTATAAGAAGTCACATTTTCTTTCCTGTAATGCAACAGTGTTAATCGGACACAAACTTACCTATAATTTGGTGAGGAAAGAAGAGAAGAGAACTATTTTCATGAGAAAGTAAGATGCTGCCTCTTCAGGGCATCACTTACGAAATGTCAGGAGGTGGGATGGGGTTGGGTTCATCATGAAACAGGGCCACAGTTGTACCATCACATTTTGGTGGGGGAGGGAGGTGTACAAAACAAGGGAAAGCAATTGCCTCTCTCATGGGGCATTCATGGTAGGGAAGAAAGAAGTGGAGGTCAGAGATATAATGCATAGTGGACAGTGCAAACCATCTAAGAAGAAAGTCTGGTGCACAAGAGGGAAATGCCTCTATTAAGTCACCCCAAGACATCCTTATCTCCATACCAACATAGTCCCACCTTCTAGAGAGGGGGAAGAAGGGAAACTGGTCACAGTAGGCTCACTCCAACCATTCTTATAGAAGATGTTGTTATCTTGTTATCATTTGGTATTCTTTGTACTACAAGGGGATATTAAATCCTTGGGATAGGCCATTTCTTTGAGACACACTGTTCTAAAAATATATTTCAAAATATTACAAGCCTATGACATAGCTTAATGTAGAAACCTAGAAATGGAAAAATTGCTATATTGGAGAAAACTAATGATCCATCTGGTCCAGAATCTCCAATAATGGCCAGGACCAGCTGCTTCAGAGGAAGGTGCAGAACATTGCTGGATGTCACTCAATACCGACTATGAGACTGATCCACTATGGCAATTCCTATCTTAACACTTTTTTGAATGTGCAACTCATGTATTGCTCCCTGCACACTTTTGCCATAGTATAATCCCACTCTCCTCTGTAGGCCGCCACTGCTACCATTTCTATTTTTCTCTCCCAGCGTGAACCTGTTCAATTCCACTCTTGCATTGAGAGAAGATATAGTTCTCATAACTTGGTCTGTCTCACCTCCGCATTGGCATGGAGAAGTATGAGAGACAAGAGGGAGACTTGCTCTCCCATGCAACTCCCTTTCCTGAAGAATGGAAATGAAAAGCAGTCTTTCTTATCCAATTCTCCTCAGACTGAAGCACACACTTTGGTTTGCAATGAATGTGTAGTCTTATTCAGTCTAATCTCATTTATCCACTGAAGGAGAAACTAAGGAGGAAAGATCTCCAAGCCCACCAGTGGCCCTCTCTTGTGAAAGATGGATCTTTATGCATTGGATATCCTGGAACCTATTTGCAATTGAACCCAAGTAATTGAAGAGATATGTGTCATGAATGAGAATAAGGTAAGGAAACAGTGATGAACAAACATCCACTATATAAAGTAAAAGTAAAGTCCAAACCAAAAAACAGGGAAACAGACTCTCTCAAACCTCAAAAAAATATGACTTCAAAGTAACCTTTTTCAATTCAATTATGTGTTCACCGTAACAGTGTATATAAATACTGTGTCTCTGAACCATAACAATAACCCTGTTTCTGCTATTTCAGAGGAGAGCCTCAAAATTAATTTTATTGAACAATTTTTTCCTGGAAAATTATTATTACTATTTAATTTGAATATCTAAACTGTTCTAGTTGCTGGCCAGATATTAGGGGAACACAGACTCGAAGAAACAACAAACTAAAAGATCAAAAAGAAGAAGAAGAAAGAGGGCTGGGCAAATGGGATACCTTTTACAAAGAGGTTAGGAACATGACTGACTGAGGGATCAGAAGTTCTCGCTTTCATATCCCATTCTTCCCGTAACTTGTCTATATTACGGTGGGAAAGTTATCTAAGATTTCTGTGCCTCTCCATTTTCCAATCTGTAAATTGGGAATAACATTACATCACAAGGACAATTTAAGGCCTACTTAATTGGAGAACACTTAGAGATTTTCAGATGAAAAAGTATAATTGGTATAATAAAATGTCCTCTGGAATGGAAGTTGATGTAACAGCTATCATTAATCACTTTTAACCCTGATATTAGATATTATCATCATCCCAGTTTACCACCTTACAAAATCGGACAACAAATACCAATCCTTGCTCTATGCAATAAGCAGCACTATTCTGAGTAAAATCTCAGAACCATAAAAAATCCTACTTTTAAGCTTTTGTTGCTTATGTAGAAAGATGATACTTTAAAACTTTTAAGAAGTTATTACTAGGCAGAACCGCAGGTGCTGTAAATAGTTTTACTTCCTCTGACTGTAATGTAGCACTACCCTGATTTACCCCAGTTGGAGAGCTAGCTAGTTTAGGACCTGATACTGTAAATACTTACATGTATGCATGTAGCTCTTACTCATGTGAGTAATCCAAGTGAAATCAATGAGAAAATGTCATTTCATGGTACACACATTAGCCATTATGGCATTTTGGTTCATTTTATCTGCACCACTATTGCTACACATACTTTGTCTCCTTTCCTTATTCATTAATCAGTATGTCATCGATATTTGTAGAAGACTCTTTCTAGGCTATTTACAAGGTTAATATCTTAGCCATTTTAAGTTCCCACTGAAGCTGGATAATACACTTAATGGCAGCAAAACCTAAAACAAATTTCCTGCAACATTAGCTGCATTTAAAAGTATAATCTTATGCTGCCTGCTCTCGTTCGGCAACATTTCAGAATAATTGGAGAATGCATGTATTTACAGTGGAGAAAATAACATACACTATTAACACCGCTTATGATGCTTATCATTACTTTAGATGCAAAGTCTGAAAAAAATATTGACTAAAGCAGTGTTCTAAAAATATCCTCATTAAATAGATGATATCCGAACCTGTGGGACTCAAACATTTAAAGATTTTTTGGGAAAAAAAGGCCAATGTATTCAGTTGCAGAACACATCAATGATTTTAATATGATGATTAACATTTTAAAAAATGAAAGCATAAGGTACCTGAATCCATAGATAGGCACCTAGGCCTAACCCAGTGCCCACTGAAGTCAGTGGAAAGAATCTTATTGACTTCATTGGGGGACTGAATCAAGTCATTTTAAGAAGCTCTGAGATGATCTTGTGGTACCTTCTGACCTTGCACTCTATGACACAAATACTTTCATTGAAATCAGAGTGTATAAGCATGGATCCATGCAATAATTTTAGATATCTAATTTTTGCACCCACATTTGAAAATTATATCAGTTATGCTTAAAATTATTGGTGCGTTCTGTATCTGTTTCTTGGAAATTCAATCAAAAGATGAGATTTTAAATGCAGCCAAAGCTGTAGGATGTCTTACTGGAGCATTGTTTTCATTAAGCATATTATCTATGTGAAGCATGAACTTAAAAGATTAAGATGCTAACTTTGCATCTACTCTAGAAATAGTGTTCTATAAATACTGTACTAATAGATACAGAATTTTCCTAAATGGAAAAAGAAAAAAGAACTTATACTTTTGCTGCTGTTTGAAACATGTAAAGCATAAATGACATACCAGCATGGGTTTCAGTGGACAATGAGTGTTCAGGTCTTCTGAAAATATAAACAACAAACTATCTACCTATGGTTTTGATTTAAGAATGATATGCTTAAGACCATCCCTATTCAGAACAGCACTTCAGCACATGCTTGAAATCATTTTGACTTTAATGGGATTAAAACATGTTCTTTAACTGAAGTGTGTGCTTAAATGCTGACCTGTATCTGGGCAGAGGTATGGAATATGGAATTACATGCCTAACTTTAGGGGTCTACTTTTGAAAATGTTGGCCAATTATCATATGCATACTGTAAAGTTTTTACACTTGAAGCTAGTGCATAGTGAGCACAATCATCATTACAGCTTCCATAGAAGGGTTCTCTCTATATATAACAGATGCAGGACTGACTGCTGGGTTTGGTGTTTTGTGTCTGGGGCTTTCAGTCTATTTCAAGTGAAAATATATAATTCCAGGCCACTCTTTCAATACATCACAGTCATTTTCTGCACTTTAGTTGTTTTTCTCTCCATTTTTCCTACAAAATAAAACATCATTACAGCAGGTTTAAAGTGCTCTTTAGTGCCTGCAATCTTCCCATGCTATTCTTTAATATTTCATCATTAAATAGCAAAATAACCTGATATGATCCTAATTTAGTGCCAATTACACTGCATTGATCAAAGTGACCTTTTCATACTGGAGCACAAAAATCAATCCCGCTGTACAACAAATGTCAGGGGGATGAGAGCAACATATAATCTGTGACAATCAAAACATTACTTACAAATGAAATCACCAATGACCTGCATGCCAAGGCAATTTCTGCATAATGTGCACTGTTTTTGTTTGCAGCTTTTGTTGTGGATTTTTTTGCTTTGTTGTGTTCCCCGCTGTCTTCTGCCAGAAACAGTTGTGCTATTTTACAGTTTCGGTGACAGATACAGAAAATAGTCAAGGCTCTAAAATCAGTACAAAAATTACCACAGAAACTGATCATACTTGGTAATGGTTCCATGAAGTGTACTGTTCAGTGAAGTGTACTGTTCTGGGTATCCAGCTGTTAGGTGAAATTGCATTGTATCCTGATAACCTATGTTTCTTGGTACAGTATTCCTTTACAAAAAATCAGCCAAATTAACCAAAAATTAACTAAGACCAATCTTAGGCAAAGAAACACAAGCCACTGCTTAGCTTCTCCTGCCATCCTACCTTGTCCTATGAAGCCAATGGCAAAGTTTCCTCTTACTTCATTGAACTCTAGATTTAATTCTTCATGTCCACACCTGGGACAGGGTCTAGCCATGAAGGCAACAGGCTGCTTAATTTCACCTTCCACCCTACAGATGCGCTAGAGCAAGTAACTCACCACCCAGTCCCTTTCTCTTGACATTTGAGGCCCTGAAAATCACAAGGCCAGCTACAAAACAAATTGTAAACCAAAAACATTGTGATTCTGCTTCTTCAGAGTGCTGTGTCTATTTATTGGTAGAGTGAGGCAGCAAACAGACTTACAGCAGTCTAATAATTTCTTCACTACCAGGAAAATATTCTTTACACTTTGGACTTTTTAAATATCTATATTTATTTTTAAGCACCAATCTCATTAGTATTGGGGCACCATTACCTACATTAAGAGGTATGCCAATTCCCTCAGTAAAGTCACAACGCTCCTACCCTTTCTTATTAAGAAAATGGATCTAAATTGTAAAGGAATCAGCTATAGATATTAACAAGGCTCGATAAATAATATAGTCTACTCACCCGTGGCGAGTAGATTGCAACCCAGAAGAGCTGGGTTCGGGCGATCTGCGCATGCACAGAATGATCTGCGCATGTGCAGATCGCCGGACAGCATGGCTGGCGAGCGGGGCTCACTGCGGTTCAACGAGCCCTGGATATTAATTTCCTAGAGAATGCAACAGGAGCCATTTTACAACTCATTTTCTGAACCGGATTTAACTTGTTTCCTGACAGGGATGTCTTCCAATTGCATTTTAAAGATGCCAAGATATAGGTTTATACTGATTTCTAGTCAAAAAGAATTCAACAACTGTGGTCTCTATAGTAAGAATGCCCTGTCCTTATCCTGCATAAGTTAGAATCTGGAATTTATGAGATTCCCCCAATGTGACCAGTGAGGTGAGGACAAGTGATGGGGTGTAACAACCCTGCACTGAGGCCAAAGGGGTTAAACTGGCCCATCTGGCTGAGAAAGCCCCACCCCCACAGTCCTGCTGGGCATGCTCCAACTGGAGGTTGGCTATAAAAGCCTCTGGAGCTGCTCAGTCAAGGCTGACTGCCACAGGTGAAAGAAGTGCGGCAGGAGCTCCCAGGGAGAAGGCGGCTCAGCCAGACCAAACAGTGGCAGCCAAGATCAGAGGGACTGCAGTAGAATCTTCTGGGCCAGACTGTGAAAACAGAGAGGACTTCTTACAAAGATGGGATAGGAAGTAGCCCAGAGGAGGGGAATTGCTCCCTGAGGGCTTGAGCTAGCAATGAACTACTCCACTGCTGATAGGGCCCTGGGCTGGGACCTGGTGGAGAGGGAGGGCCTGGTTCTCCCCACCTCCCCCCCCGATACACCCATGTGGGGGAGTTTTGCCTATTATACAGCGATCCTGTGGCCCTTGGGCTGCACTACCCTGATCCCAGAGGAACTATATATGGATGCTGAGGCCTTTGGGCCATATTGGGCATAAACTCTGTGGCTGCTAGGTTGTACTACCCTACATACAGGGGGATTGCATGTTGACCTAGGCCACCGGGTTGTACTATGTATCAATTCTGTGGCTGCTAGGCCATGTTACCTTGACACAGGAGGGAATGTTTAGAAATTTGGCTGATCGGACTCCTGTTCAAGGTAGGAAGGCCTAAGGGCTGCAGTGGACTTTCCTTTCCCTCTCTGGTGGGTGAACAAGTTGCCTCAGGAGTTTCAGAGGAAGTCTATGGTTTAAGTCAATTATTTTCAAATATTTCCATCATAACCGGTAATATTACAGGTGAAAAAAGTCTCAGGGATCCACTCTTAGGGTATGTCTACACTAGCCCCCTAGTTCGAACTAGGGAGACTAATGTAGGCATTTGAACTTGCAAATGAAGCCCGCGATTTAAATATCCTGGGCTTTATTTGCATGTTCCCGTCCGGTCACCATTTTTAAATGCCACTAGTCTGGACTAACTGCCCATGGCTACACGCGGCAGTTAAACGGTAATTCAAACTAAGTCCTTAGTTCTAATTACCTGTTACACCTCATTCCAGGAGGAGTAACAGGTAACTGGAACTAAGGACTTAGTTCAAATTACATTTCACTGCCGCATGTAGACGCGGGCAGTTAGTCCGGACTAGTGGCATTTAAAAATGACGACCGGACTGGAACATGCAAATAAAGCCCAGGATATTTAAATCTTGGACTTCATTTGCAAGTTCAAATGCCTACATTAGCCTTCCTAGTTCAAACTATTTTCTTCTATTTATCATACCCCACCTGTTAAATGGGGATAAAAATACTTCCTTTCTTCACTCTTTTTGCACATGCAGTGCCTAACATAATGAGACTCTGGTTTTGGTTGCTATTCCTTGTGTCACTGGATTCAAATAATCCTAAATAATATGAGGCTGAGCTCTCACATAGCTGGGCCATAGTCTACTGAGAGTTTTGAAGATAAAATAGTAGGAACTTGAAATAGACACAAGTTCAGACTTTTCAGAAATGTTGTGAGAAGCCTATGATGCACTTTTGTATTTTGTAGAGCTGTTTGGTCAAAGATTATCTGGTAAGTATTGTGATAATTCCTCCCCCTGACTTTTTTTGTTTGTTCCTGAGTCTGTTCCCAAAAGCCAAATGTTGGCTATATACATTATTTCTACCCTCATGCAGACTGATTTGGAGTTTAATCCTTATGATAACTGAAAAGAATGTGTGGAAAAACACAGCTCTGGATATCAGTCTCTTTCAAAAGCTCTAGGTTCAGGAATTAAGAGTATAATTAAAGAGATGTCCTAGTTATATCATCTCTGTTACTCTGTGCTGGGTGTGGGAGGGGATCACAAAATATTTCCCATTTATAAAATAGTCCCGCTTATAACAACATAGTGAAATTTACAGACAGATATATCTTAATATTGGAGGTTATCAGGCTTTTCTCTCCTACCCTAACCCTACTAACAGGTGAATAACAGAGCCTCAAAGCTTCGATAAAAGACTTAAGAGTCTAGAAGGACTCGTTCAATGCTAAACAACCTTTCTCAGCTCTGAAAAACATCACACACACCATTTTGGGGCTTTCTTGTAAATTTATATTTTTTTCCCTTGATAACTTTCAACATTGGTTAGATACTATGTGTTTCACTTACCAAGCTGATTAAGCTACGGTTCTCTCGCTTGGCCATATAACAAGAATCTCTCTCTTTCTAGCAAATCCATTAACAAACATGATTTATGACTGACACTTCCACAACTCTGTATGTAGCCTTGGTAAGAACTAAATAATATTCAAGTCCTGGTTATGAACCAAATCCAATTCATTTCACGCTGATGCAGAATTAGTTTTAGACTAATGTAAAGGAGCAGTATGAGCAGACTGTTAAGGTGACTCCCTTATTTTTAACATGTTTTCCAATGCAATTTGCAGCTTAACAGCCTCACTATAAATGATGTGATTAACTTTTATACATTTCTGTATATTTGATGTATTTACCCAAATGCAGATGTCGTTTTGTATAGTGTTTCAGATGTTTAGAACTGAATCAATTGTTTGGAGTAAGCATGCTTTCCAAGTAAAAGCCTTCTTTTTCAATGGTACGTTGTAATGCATATAAGAACGAACAGTGAAAAAATATATATGAGCCTCACCAAAATTTTTTTCCCTTTAGTATTAATACTATAGAATATATTTGCCATTATGTATCTAGCTTACCAACTTTCATGGTGTTTCGGTGTGGTTTTTTTGTTGTTGTTGTTGTTGCTTCTAGTCAGTTTAATTCTCCCCTCCCCCAACTTTCTGGGCTCATAATTAAGGATGTGACTGGTTAACTGGTTAACCAGTAAGTGCTTACTGGTTATGGTTAACCGACGGGGGCTGGAGCAGTCCCTGTCTGTGATGGGCCTGGCCCGGCACATCATGAGCAGAGGCACTCCAGTCCTGCCATGAGCAGGTGCCTCCAGTCAGGCTGGAACAGGCCCATCACTTGCCCCCATCTAATCAGTTAACTGGTTAAACATAAAGTGTATTAGTTAACTAATTAACTAAATGGGATTTTACATCTCTACATAGAATATCAGCTCTCTTATAGTTCATTGTAAGAATGCAATATTCTCTATTCTTCTTTGCCAAATCCTCTTGAAGGAAGTGCCAAATTCTTCATTCCTTCTATTCTATGGACGTTCTGGGTATACCTGTGAGACATAATCTTCCCACAGTAATTAAAGGACTGTATGTCCAAGAAAATGAAATTGACATTTTTGTTCAATACACGGTGACCAGTATTCACAGAACTAGAATCCAAAGCCTTTTTACGTCTTAAGCAAATATAAACTTGAAAGAAGAACAAAAGAAATATAAACTCAGTACAAATTTTGTTTGAGCCAATATGCGAAAACACTCAATATTTAGATGATGTATGAAGCTTTTGATACTAAGACCAATAGTGGAAGGAGTGAGGAGAGAAATGATAAGCTAGAATTTGCCAAAGGAAACCACTAAAAGACAGGGAAGTGCAAAAGTTCAGTAAAACGTGTATTATCTGAAAAGGTAACTTATGAAACTTGTACTTTAATACATCCCATCCCATACTTTAACATTCAACACTGGCCTTAAATGTATAAGGTCTAGTGTGCTGTAGATTAATGGTTCTCAGCTTGTGGTCTGTGGCCACTGGGGGTTCCACAGACTATATCTAAAATTTTCAAAGGGGTCTGCACCTCCATTTGAAATTTTGTAGGGGCCAACAAATGGGGAAAAAAGTTGAAAACCACTGTTCTAGGCCATTAAAAAGAGTCACAATGCAACATTTTTAAAATGTATCATGAACAATATTTTTTTCAATTCTAATACAATAATTATATAATTATTGTAATTTAGAAAATATAGATCGTAGGTAACTATTTTAACTTCTTTAAGAGGGCATGAATGTTTATTTATCATCTGTTGATATTGAATGCCAAGACGTTTTTGAAAGACTGGTTTCTTTCTTATTTGTATTCCATTACTCAACATGCCTGTACTGCATTCATAAATTTAATTCTCAGATTTTGAATAAAACTGATTATTTGCATTCCTCAATTATAAATCATAAAAAGAAACCACATTTTATGGAATCTCAGATTGGAAAATTAAATTAATTCTTTACAAATTGCACAGGAGATAGTATTTGATAATCCATTAAGACCATCTTCATCAATGTCTCCCACCATAATGCAAAGCATGCTAATAAGGACGTGAGTACTGTTGATTAAAAGAGTATAATGCAATGGTTTATAGAAATGTCAAAGCTCTTGAAATTAATACTCTTCTAATATATCAAGTGAATAATTTCATTAGGAAGAACATCCTATGGTATTCTAGGGGCATAAGAATCATGGTAAAAATGATTTAGTGTAGACAAATTTCCTAAGACAGTAACAGTTATATGCTCTGTAAAGAGCAAATCAAGCTTCATGTCAGATACAGAGAAAGATATTAAATGAGCTGGGTATGATCCAAAGTGTATTGAAATCAATAGAAAAAGTCTCACTGACTTCAGTGGGCTTTGGGTAAAGTCTCCAGTGACTGACCCTAGCGACTGATTTTACTCAGGCAAAATACACATTGAAATTATGATGACAATTAAGGCTCCAACTCATGGAGGATGAATGTGATGTATGTCTTACATTTTTCTTTAAACTATGCTTGGGAATGACTTTATTGCATGTATATTTATGCACCAGAAAATCCTCGCTGACCTGAAGCAGATTAAGTGATTATGGCATGAAATTCAACAAATTCCAACAATACATTTCAAATCCCTGACTCACTTAGAGTGTCATTCAACTTGTTTATGCACTGTTAAAAATTACTGAATGACAGGCATAAAGATAAAACTGCTTCTCAAGAGTGTATATTGCAATGTAGTTTTGTGTGCTTTTTGGTTAAATTGACCTTTCAAGGCATCTTGTTTTGCAGTTTATATATGCAAAATGGTTGCTCAAAGACCTAACAAATTACAGGCATTTCAGAAAAGGAGAAAATATTTCATGAATAATCAGCTATCTGGACATATTAAAAATATTTCCTATAAATTACTTTTTTTTAACCAACACAGCTCTAACATCAGATAAACTAGTGACTGACAAGTGAAAAATAACTTCCCCAATTTCTTGGCAAATGTAATAAATGTTAATTATGTGAAATGAAGCAATTTACTCCTTTTAAGGAGGGATGCTATCTAAATAGGCCTTCTTTTCAGTTATATAAGGTCCTTTTCAAGTCTGAGAGAGAGAGCTATTCTAGGATTTCCATTTGTTTAGGAAAATAGGTCTAAATTGATTAAACTAATCATTTTATTCTAACTGCTCTTTTTAAAGACAACTGCTGATTGCATGCCCCTTTTGTTGCTGTAGCTGAGCCCGAGAAAGTAAAAAATAACCATCTTGCCAGTTGTCACAACTATTTGCTTATTCTTTAATTAAACATAATATATAAAACCATATAATTTACATCTAATTGGAAAACATTTTCTTTAGTCGGAAGGCAGTACGGTCTGCAGGAATAAGCACAGGCGTGGGTGTCAAAAGTTCTGGCCCTGACACTGCCGCTGTCACCTGTTGGCCTTGGACAAGTCATGTTGTATCTCAGTTTCCCTTTGTTAAATAGCAATAATGCTAGTTTGCCACCTTGCTGTTGTAAAGTCAAGTTAACATAGTTAGTGTGGACCTTAAAGAGAGCCCCTGGAGCGGACCTGTGGCAGCAGGTTGTGATAATGGTAGGATGTTTTTAAACTAGCAGCCTGGCCTTTTAGCAAAGGGAAATAACACTTGTATCCTTAAGTTTTCTCATCATGGAGGACAGGTCCATCAACAACTACTAGATATAGATGGTCAGGATGAAATCCCAAGTACTGGGTGTTCTTAGCCTCTAACTGCTGCTTAGCCTCTAACCATGGGATGGTTCACTCGAGTGCCTGTTCTGTTCATTCCCTCTAAAGCACTCAGCATTGGCCATTGTCACAAGACAGGATATTGGGCTAGATGTACCATTTGGTCTGTCCCAATATGGTCAGTCTCAAGGGAACAGAGCATTCAATGGGAGCAGAGGGAAATAATCCCGTAGTTGGGACCCTCCTCCCAGAGGATGTTGCGGTATCCTCTCGCACTGAGGATACCTCTGAGGGGGAGGGAGTGCCAGTTAGGAAAAGGCAGGTGTTAGTAGTGGGTGATTCGATTGTTAGAAACATAGATAGTTGGGTTTGTGATGACCGGGAGAACTGTATGGTCACTTGCCTGCCTGGTGCGAAGGTTGCGGATCTCTCGAGGCATCTAGATAGACTTATGTGTAGTGCTGGGGAGGAGCCGGTGGTCGTGGTACATGTTGGTACCAATGACATAGGGAAGGGTAGGAGAGATGTCCCGGAGGCTAAATTTAGGCTGCTAGGAAAGAGACTGAAATCCAGGACCTCTATGGTGGCATTCTTGGAAATGCTTCCAGTTCCATGCGCAGGGCCAGGTAGGCAGGCAGAGCTTCAGAGTCTCAATGCATGGATGAAATGATGGTGTAGGGAAGAGGGGTTTAGATTTATTAGGAACTGGGGACACTTCTTGGAGAGGGGGAGCCTATGCAGGAAGGATGGGATCCACCTAAACCAGGGTGGAACCAGACTGCTGGCACTAAATATTAAAAAGGCCGTAGAGCAGTTTTTAAACTAAGAGATGGGGGAAAGCCGATTGGTGCAGAGATGCACGTAAATCGGAGGGAGACTTCTCTTAGAGGAGAATCCATTGATAGAGATTCTCTAAGCTGTAGTCAGAAAGAGAGGAGGGGAGAGGATAAACCATGGGCCAGAGCAGACAAACAACCGCATTCTAAGGAATCCAATGCATCAGGGAAGGGCAGACAAATAAGCAGTGGCAAATTGCTTCTACACAAATGCTAGGAGTCTGACTAATAAGATGGGTGAACTGGAGTACCTCGTATTAAATGAGGAGATTGACATAATAGGCATCACTGAAACCTGGTGGAATGAGGAAAATCTGTGGGACACAATCATACCGGGATATAAAATATATAGAAAGGATAGAGCAGGCCAGGTGGGTGGTGGAGTGGCACTGTATGTGAAAGATAATGTAGAATCAAATGAAATAAAAATATTAAATGAATCAACACGTTCCATAGAATCGCTATGGATAGTAATTCCATGCTCCAATAATAAGAAATTAGCAGTAGGGATATATTACCGACCACCTGACCAGGACAGCGATACTGACATTGAAATGCTGAGGGAGATTAGAGAGGCTACCAAAATAGAGAACTCTATAATAATGGGGGATTTTAATTTCCCCCATATTGACTGGATACATGTCACCTCAGGAAGAGAAGCGGAGATAAAATTTCTCAATGGCTTAAATGACTGCTTCTTGGAGCAGCTGGTACAGGAACCCACAAGGGGAGAGGCAATTCTCGATTTAGTCCTGAGTGGAGTGCAGGATAAGGTCCAGGAAATAACCGTTACAGGACCGCTTGGGAATAGTGACCATAATATAATAACATTCAACATTCCTGTGGTGGGAAGAAACACCTCAGCAGTCCAGCACCCTGGCATTTAATTTCAAAAAGGGGAATTACACAAAAATGAGGAGGTTAGTTAAACAGAAATTAAAAGGCACAGTGACTAGAGCCAAATCCCTGAAAGCTGCATGGAAACTTTTTAAAGACACCATAATAGAGGCCCAACTTAAATATATACCCCAAATTGAAAAACATAGCAAGAGACCTAAAACAGTGTCACTGTGGCTCAACCGCCATGTAAAAGAAGCAGTGAGGGACAAAAAGGTATCTTTTAAGAATTGGAAGTCCAGTCCTAGTGAGATAAATAGAAAGGAACATAAACACTGTCAAATCAAGTGTAAAAATGTAATAAGAAAAGCAAAAAAAGATTTTGAGGAACAGCTAGCCAAAAACTCAAAAAGAAATAACAAAATGTTTTTTAAGTACATTAGAAGCAGGAAGCCTGCTAAAAAACCTGTGGGTCCCCTAGATGATTGAGCTATAAAAGGAGCAATCAAGGACGATAAAGCCATTGCAGAGAAACTAAATGATTTCTTTGCTTCGGTCTTCACGGCTGAAGACGTTGAGGAGATTTCTGAATCTGCACCGTCCTTTGTGGGTGATGAATCTGAGGAACTGTCCCAGATTGAAGTGTCATTAGAGGAGGTTTTGGAACAAATAGAAAAACTTAATGTTAACAAATCTCCGGGACCGGATGGCATTCTAAAAGAACTCAAATGGGAAATTGCTGAGCTATTATCTGTGGTTTGTAACCTATCCTTTAAATCGGCTTCCGTACCTAATGACTGAAAGGTAGCCAACGTGACACCAATATTTAAAAAGGACTCTAGAGGCGATCCTGGCAATTACAGACTGGTAAGTCTAACTTCAGTACCGGGCAAATTAGTCGAAACAATAGTAAAGAATAAAATTGTGAAGCATGTAGAAGAACATAATTTGTTGGACAAAAGTCAACATGGTTTCTGTAAAGGGAAATCCTGTCTTACTAATCTATTAGAGTTCTTTGAAGGGGTTAACAAGCATGCGGATAAAGGGGATCCAGTAGATATAGTATACTTGGATTTTCAGAAAGCCTTTGACAAGGTCCCTCACCAAAGGCTCTTGTGTAAATTACATGGCCATGGGATAAGAGGGAAGGTCCTTTCTTGGATTGCGAACTGCTTAAAAGACAGGAAACAAAGGGTAGGAATAAATGGTAAATTTTCAGATTGGAGAGGGGTAACTAGTGGTGTACCCCAAGGGTCAGTTCTGGGAACAATCTTTTTCAACTTATTCATAAATGATCTGGAGAAGGGGTAAGCAGTGAGGTAGTAAAGTTTGTGGATGATGTGAGGGACTGTGAGGGACTCCAAGAAGATCTCACCAAACTCAGTGATTGGGCAGCAAAATGGCAAATGAAATTTAATGTGGATAAGTGTAAAGTAATGCACATTGGGAAAAATAACCCCAACTATATGTACAGTATGATGGGGGCTAATTTGGCTACGACAAATCAGGAAAGGGATCTTGGAGTTATCATGGGCAGTTCTCTGAAAACTTTCATGCAGTGTGCAGCGGCGGTCAAAAAGGCAAATGGGTTGCTAGGAATTATTGGGAAAGGGATAGAAAATAAGACACAGAATATCTTACTTTCCCTGTATAAAACTATGGTACGGCCACATCTTGAATACTGTGTACAGATGTGGTCTCCTCACCTCAAAAAAGATATTTTGGCCTTGGAAAGGGTTCAGAAAAGGGCAACTAAAATGATTAGGGATTTGGAGCGGGTCCCATACGAGGAGAGGTTAAAGCAACTGGGACTTTTCAGTTTAGAAAAGAGGAGACTGAGGGGGGATATGATAGAGGTATATAAAATCATGAGTGGTGTGGAGAGGGCCAATAAAGAAAAGTTATTTATTAGTTCCCTAAATAAAAGAACTAGAGGACACCAAATGAAATTAATGGGTAGCAGGTTTAAAACAAATAAAAGAAAGTTCATCTTCACACAGCGTGTAGTCAACCTGTGGAACTCCTTGCCAGAGGAGGCTGTGAAGGCTAGGACTATAATAGAGTTTAAAGAGAAGCTAGATAATTTCATGGAGGTTAGGTCCATAAAAGGCTATTAGCCAGGGGATAAAATGGTGTCCTTGGCCTCTGTTTTTCAGAGACTGGAGAGAGATGGCAGGAGACAAATTGCTTGATCGTTGTCTTTTGTCCACCCTCTCTGGGGCACCTGGTGTTGGCCACTGTCGGTAGACAGGATACTGGGCTAGAAGGATCTTTGGTTTGACCCAGTACGGCTGTTCTTATGTTCTTATGTCATTCTTACATTTGCGCTGGGGCTTGGCATATAATGTAGGTCTAACATGGTGCCTGATATAAGGTAATTAGCAAATATGGGAACCTGATTCCTTGAAATAAAATGAGGGTTCTCATGCTCAGGGAGTTGCCCACTGTTCATAACATGGAGAGAACTCTATCTCTGACTGAATAATAGAAAAGAGAATTTTTAATTTTAAGAGCTATTTTATTTAGAGAGAAATGTATATGTAAAAATGAAATATCTTGCTGTAACTAAAAATCAGAAAATGGGGGGAACCTAAGTTTTTATTTACACTCATATACTTCAGTGTAGGTGATTAATTGTATGGCTTGGTGAACAGGCAATTAAAATTGGTAATTACTTCTAGGTAACTGTCTGACACAGGTTGACAGTGATTTAAAAAAATCATCAGCTGGTGGTTATTTGGTAATTTTCATTTTACATCTAATGAAATGATTGCCTTTCAGTTTCTAGTGAACTGGTGTTCAGATAACAAAACTTATAAGAACACTTGGTACTAACCGGGACCTTAGTTAGCAAAGATGAATGAACACAGACTGATTTACCCTTACCCCTAGATGCAATCTCTCCACATCAAGATTGAAGCATCCTGGTGAGACAATATGGGGAGTCTTCCGCTGCTTATGCTACACCTAACCTGAACATAAATAGAATTGTGATCTCCCATAAAGCCCTGCACAGGACTACTGTTCCCAAACTGACCCACAATACCCACTTCAGCATTGTTTCTTCCATTTTTATCCTAGTCCCACCCACAAAAGACTTAGAATCCATAAAGCTCACAAAAGACAGAATCCTATGCTACTAGGAAACAAACAAACAAAAAAGATGCTTAATATACATTATCTAAAAATGTAATTCAGACATACGTTTGACAACTAAAAGAATAAAAATCCTGCTGAAGCCATTTAAAAATATGTAAGCTCTTATAGTCAAATCATTTTTTCTAGCCATCACGTACATTTAAATATTAAAACCTTTATAAAAAAACTTGCTTTACATTGCTGTAATTTTAATTTATGACACTGATAAGAGATAATGTTTCCCTGCAAATTATCGTAGTCTGTATTTTTTGCCCACCCAAACCTGCCCCCAATAAAGATAATTTTACATGCTCCTTCTATTTTGGCAGCATGTCCTGCAAGGACCCATGAGATCCCAGGCATACTGCAGGGTTCTAGTCTCCAGCACCCTTTATTACCAGTAAATTCATTTTAAAACAAGCGATACTTTGACTCCTAGTACAACTCTCTTTTTCCAAACATTAATTATTTTCCATGAATATAAATCAAGCCCTAAGTGAATTTGGACATAAGCAAAATATATTTTATCCACATGGAGAATACATTAATACACTTATATTTGCCATCTTAAATTGCAGTTTAAAACTTTTGCTGCAGAGACCAAAATGGTCAGGGAAATCTATTACTTATTCTTCTCTGGTATACCTGTTAGCAGCAGCAAACATAACATCAGGCCAGAATTCACACTGAATTCTAGGTTAACCTCTTGCTTTTCTGGGAGCCAAAGCAAAGGTAAAAGCATTAAGGGAAAAAATGGCCAGAGATCTCCTTACTCCATATAAAAATTAACCAGGACTTTTTCCCACACATGAAAGTACATCTGTATTATAATAGAGGGCAAAAGGAATGCAGTTTATATGATGTAGTGAATTAGCACCTGTATGTAAGAACTATCTTTTTTAACATTAGAACAAAACTTTATCAGATGAGTATTCTTCCTGACTCCCTCTCCCTCTCTCTCGCTCTCTATATATATAAAAACGTAGACTGTATATATATATCAGTTTATATATAATATTCAAGGAACTTAAAAAGCCAGAGAAACAGAACCATTCTTATGCCCCATCTCCAAACCACTAACATTGCTGAAAACGGTTGTTTAAACTAAACTACATGTGCACTTCTGATCTGAATCCTTGTTGCCCAGTGTAATGTAAACCAGGTCCAAAAACACTACCAACTCAGAAAGGTAGTTTTTATATCCACTTTGCACTTTCATAAACAACTGACAAGATCAGGCATAAAATCAGTCCCAAAGTGTTTTACACATAGAGGCTACATCTACACTGCAGGTTTCCTGCGCAAGAACAGTTTTGCACAAAAGTTCTTGTGCAAAAGTTCTTGCACAAGAGTGCATCCACACTGCCATGTGCTTTTGTGCAAGAGATGTGCTTTTGCACAAGAGCATCCATGGTAGTGGGGATGCTCTCTTGTGCAAGAAAGCTCTGGTGGACATTTTAGCCATAAGGGTTTCTTGCTCAAGAAATCCATGTTGTCTGTCCACACTGCCTTCTTGCGCAAGAGCTCTTGTTCCAAAAGGCTTATTCCTCACGGGGAGAGGAATAACTCTTCTGCAAGAAGCCCTCTTTTCCGACGCTGTACTGTAAATTTACTTGCGCAAGAACGCACGTGCAGTGTAGACACTCTGCAAGTTTTGTGCAAGTACAGCCGTTCTTGAGCAAGAAGCCTGCAGTGTAGATGTAGCCAGAGACTCTATCTTTGAGGCTGCCTGGTTCTTTGGTCCCATTAGGGGATCACTGTCTCTTTTCCCAATATGCAGGAGAATAAAAATGGGACATTGGTTGGGGACACTTACAAATACCGCTAAATGCATAAAAGGAAGTGAAGAGAAGAGTGTGCATATTAAATGGGTGAGTGACAAATTCTCAGTCTCTCACTATGCAGTTGTATAATTCTTAGCACAATAGAGTGCTTTGGTTGGTGCTAGGCACTAGCATAATACAGCAAGAACTAGGAACTTAGGATGGATCCTCATAGGTAATTAGGTAGTTAACTCTGATTGAAATAAACGGGAGTTAGGCACTCACATACCTTTGAAGATCTGGGCTTTACTCTTCTTCAAAAATAAAAGCTGAAATTTTATGTTTATGCAATTTCTGGAGTTGGGAATTTAAAAGAAACGCCCAACGATTGCTGAGACTGAGAGTTATGAAATAATGCTACAAAGAATTGATATATCAGATTCGCTGTTCATTTACAGAGAAACTGATCACTCATGTATTATCCAATTCAAACACATTATCAATGCAGAAACTAGCAGATTTGTGTGCAAATAGGTTAGTTTAAAATGTAATAAATACAGTTCTTGAAAAAGTATGAATTTAAATAATAGAGCTTTGCTCTGTCCCTGTATGTCCCAGCAAGTAGTAGTAGACCTGTCTCTTTATTGCACTCCTGCAGTACACATGAATTAAATGCAGCATTATAGCATGAAACACATTGGAATCATAGTGAATAACTTTACAGTCTTGGGATAGAGAAATTATTTTAAGAAGTTTTCATTGCCACGTAACATTTTTAATCTCCAATTCTGCAAGGTATGGTAAAGCATATGGGACAATGCAAGCATCAAAATAGTCCCCTTCTTTTAACACTTGTCCACAGTAAATCTAACAATGCTTTATAAGGAAAATAAATATAATTAGGTCCATGTTACAGATTGGGAAATTAACACACAGGGAGGGGAAGAGATTTGACAGAGATCATCCAGCAGGCCAGTGGCTAAGTCAGTAACAGAACCCAAATTTCCGCAGACCCCATCCAGGGCTGTCTCCACTATGTGTCTCTGCCATTCCGTGTTTAAATATTTTGCTGAATAATGGCAGGTTGTAAATATCTATGCTTCTAGCAACATGTATTAACTGCAGGGGGAGATTCAGCCATAATCAGAATAACAAAAATAAGTACAGCTTCTTGTAGGTGATATTTAACTAGGAAAAAACCCCATCTATTCTCAGTCCCGTAGCAAGTGCAGTCTAGCTGGAGAAGACAATATACAGCCAGAGGCTGCTTAGCTTGTGAGACATGGAAGTCAGACAGAATTTCAGTTGACTCAGGTCCATAGAATTTTAAAGCTTAAAATATGCATGAGTCAGATTCTCGGTAAGAGCGAATCAGTGTAGATTCAATGAACTCAATGGAACTATGACAGTTTACACCAGTGGAGGATCTGCCCCACTGTCTGTACTGAAACAATATTTATGTCTTATATTTATTTAAAATAAGCTTGCATTTTGGGCTCAGTTTTTTGCCAAAACCAGAACACATCATCAGTTAAGGTGTAAAAAGTATGCTACAATTCTGAAATAAGGAACGTACATTAAATATGCAAGTGTCCCATGCACAAGCTAAAAGTTAGAGTGAAGGTTATAGAGCTATATTATTCTTGTGTTTCTAGCAAAATGAAAACATACAGTTGAGCGAAAGAGAGAGAGAGAGAGAGAGAGAGAGGGGCAGTGGTCTGGAGAGCAGCATTCTGAACTAACAATAATGAGTAAATCTTCATTAAAATAAGAAAATATTCAGAATCCACTGGCAGCAAGAAAAATCCTGAATCACTTTTCATTGCACCCCAAACCTGAGTTTTAGCCAGATTTGCAAATCCTAAGCTGTTTCACCCAGTATGAGTTAGGTACTCAGAACTGTCCCTGTTCTGTACCTTTCTCACCACTGTTGGTAGAAAGCACTTGGCAAATGCTGTGCTCAGGCCCAACCCAAGTGCCTGCTGCCAGTGAAGTAGCTGGGATCAGAAGAATTAGTTCTGCTTGCTTTGTGAGGCCAATCCAGCCTCCAAGATTTCTATTCAAACTGCACGCCACTGCTCAAGCTCAACTGGAACCATTTAGTACTTACATTGTTCTGTGTTTTTTATTTGTTTCCTTCCACTCAAGCACATGTTAAAAAAGACGACCCCCCAGCAATCTTCCCTCCCCTTTCACATGACTAAGCGATTATCTTCCTCCTAATCAAAGAGACAGATGAAAAGAGTTTATTAATAAAGTTCCCTTCAGGAAGATTGGAAATGAATGATTAGTAAAATAAACCCAATTTTACTTATAGACCCCCCTCACAGAGAGGCATCTGTGAAGGGCAGGGATGGCAGAATAGTGGTGGGGATTCAGGCATCTGGAAGCTGTTTGCGATATGGATTAGAAGTCAAGCTGCACACAGACACTGCCTCTGGTCACAAAAGCTTGTGCTGTGGAGGGGAAAAAAATATGCTGCTTGTTTACAGTGCTACTTTTCCCCTTTGCTCGTTATCTGTTTTATTTCTTCCCTCACTCCCTTCTCTCTGTGTCATTCATGTGCAATTATGTCTGCACAGATATGCCAGCTGGTGGGGCTTGTTAACCCATATCCACCATGTAAGCATTTAGGAGCAAAAAGGAGAAGGATACTAGAGCTGTGAAAACAATACTACATTGTGTTCTAAACTGGTGCATTTTGTCACCAGGGCCTGCTGATCAAACTGAGAAAAAGAATCCAAATGTTGCAATTCATGTAGAGAAGACCAAAGATATATGTGTAGGTGTTTGTGTTCAAATAAATATCATACAGACCAAAATCAGAAATATTGTTATAATAGTTTTAATCAATATGTTGGCACTATTTTATCCACATCAGTATGAAATACACATTGGTTATAAGATGTCCGTTTTGTCAGAATGAGTTTAAAATGGTCACATAAGAGATGAACTCAGATCATTCTAAGCAAGTGCAGATTCCTGCATACTACACTATCAAATGTTTGTATCTAGCACATATAAAACAGAAAAGCAATTTTATGAATGATTCAGAGAGGGGTTTAATTTTTTTTTTAAACTTGGATTATTTCTTTTATCCTTTGACTTGTAAAACCAAGTGTCTTAGGTCTCAAGGACAGGTCCACACTGCAAATGTATATTGACAGAGCTGCTTCTCTTAGGAGCATGAAAAAAACTGCACTCCCGGGAGACGTAATTACAGCGACCTAATGCCCAGTATAGACAGTGCTTGGTCGATAGAATTCTAGTGAACTAGTTCCTGCCTCTTGGGGAGGTGGATAACTATAGCAATGGGAGAGTCCTTCCTTTTGCTCTGGTGAGCATTTACATGTAAGAGCAATAGCTGAGCTGTTATAGTATTTTAAGTTCAGAGATACCCTCAGTCCTGCATTATTTTGTGTGCAAAAAATTATTGTGGGTGGGCACAGTGGTCTGCCTGAGTGCAAGTATTTTCATGGTTAAAACCCTGCAGACTTTTCATTCAACTATGTGAGGTTCAGAGAAAAAAAGACTATAAAAACACTTGCAGAAATTATAGGGCCATTTTTCTACAATAAAAATATGACTTTGATGACTCTGCTACTTCCAGTTCTAAACACAAGCATTACTGGGTCCCACAGGGGATCTGGGAGTCTCCCCTTTTCAAATGGTAAAACTGGATTTGAAAGGCATGATGTTTTTGTATATAGAAAACCTGCCACTGGACTGGGACTGACTTTTTCCCTTTCCCGGGCCTTGGCCTGGGTTAATTTTAGGGAGAAATTCCTTAGGCAAACTGATTAACAAAAGGACAAGACAGTTGTGTGAAGCTGCTCAGTAAGTCTCAATATTAGCATAAAAGCTAAGGCGCAACAGTGAGTAGGTGATGTAAAATGCATTAAATGCCTTAATATATATAATACTGTGTGTGTGTGTGTGTGTGTGTGTGTGTGTGTGTGTGTGTGTGTGTGTGTACACACAGATATACATTAAGTGATAGATGGGCAGGAAAGGATAGAACTTCCAGCTTCCTATACTTGATAGGTTCAAAATTATGGGGACTTAAAATCATGACATTATCATGTGTTTATGTTTTTGTTAATTTTAGAAGTGTGTTAAACTTATTATTGATAATGTTCCTGTATTCCAGATGTTTATGTGATGGGCACCATCTTGACTGACACACCAAGGATTAAACTGCAGCCCTCCACAGCTTAAAAACATGAGCTACTATAGCTTGAGCTAAAGATCCAAGGTTCTGTAGCTAGGGGCTGTCACAACTCATAACCTTTGAAAACTAGCAAAGAAGATCAGTAATATATACTACCCATTGAGTTATACTTGTACACTTAAAGTCACAGTATAGTAGAATTCCGATAATCCGGAACCTATGGGACCTAGGTGGTGCCGGATTATCAGATATGCCGGACTATCAGGAGGTACTATAAACTGGTTATATATATACACTGTATACATTATATACTGTATATAAAATGTTCTTAACCCTTTTTATTGTACATACTGTATACAGTATACTGTAACGTTTTAGTTTTTTTAATCCTTTTTTACCCTTTTTGCTCAGTTCAGCTGCTGCCACTGTTACCTTGTGACTCATTTTTTGCCGAAGCTCACTCACTAGGCTCTTGCCATTTTGATGCCGGACTATCAGGAGTGTTGGACTATTGGATGCCGAACTATTGGAGTTTTACTGTAGTTACTGAGTCTAGCTTTGTTGGTATTTATAGAAGGATATGCAGTCATACCAATACATTTTACAATGCGTCTAAAATAGTTTCTTCAGTAAAAAGTATGACATGCAGAGAACAAATGATGGTAAGATTGAAAGGTTTTATTGTACTGATCTGTGTATTACACATCATGTATAATTTTACAGGTCTCAAAGAAAGAATATGCAAAGAAAAATGGTTTAGCTTTAAGATTTTATTAAAATGAGTTTGGGATGATCACGTTGTTCATAAGTAATGTGATTTTATACAGGTCATTCCTGAGCTGCTAATAAAACCTTTAAAGCATACCAAATCATCATGCATTTGTAACCTAACTGGGAACTCTTAAGTAATCAAAATAATTAATACATTATCCATAGATCAGGGGATTTCAAACTCTGGGTTGCAGCTTGTAAGGGCAAGCCACTAGCTGGTCACAAGATATTTTGTTGACCTGCACAGGTACAGGTGATCGTAGCTCCCATGGATTACCGTTCCTGGCCAATGGGAGCTGCAGACACTTGTACCTGTGGAAGCATAGGTAAACAAAGCATCTTTCAGCCAGATAGGAGTTTTCCCTTACAAGCCTCAACACAGTTTGAAAACCCCTGCTATAGATGAAACAACACATTCCACATATATTATGTGGCTGAAATATTTTCGTTAACTTGCATTATTTTGAAATATGAGGGATGTAACCAATAATACCAAATGTGAAATTTCAATTTCTCTTTGTACCTGTACAAGCCTGAGACAGAAAATATATCTGTAAATCTATAGATTTTCACACGTATAATATTGGATATTAAAGATCAATGTGTTATGTCCTATCAGTTGTGGAACCCTGTTTTCCTACTGGAGAGTTGGGGCTTTGTTCCTTTCAATGGTATAACACTCACATTTCCCGGCCTCAAGGTTTGCAAGATTATAATTGACATTAAACCAGTCACTGTTCCAGGCCTAAATACTGCAAATGCTGATCACTGTGCCAACGTAACTATAGCAAATTTCACATTTGAAGGAAAGGAAACATTTTTCTGGAAGTTAGATTTTGATCCTGTTATAAATCATGTAGGTTTTGAGGCTGCTCTGTATTTTTTTTAATGTCAGACCAAGTTCTAGGGAGATGGATTAGTGGACTGAGTACAGATCAGGTGGTCAGAAGTACATGATGAATAAAATTTATCACATGGCTTACAATTTTTCACGCACTTTTGTCCATCTCTCCTGTATCGTGCCAAGCAAATTCTCTCTGCTGAGACACATACATCCCACAGAGTTTTTCATCAGCCACTATCTTCTGAGATCAACGTGCCACAAAAATGTTTCCTTTTTTCCATATAGAATAGTGATAGAAATGTAGCCGTGTTAGTCTGGTGTAGCTGAAACAAAAAACAGGACATATGTGTTCATTTTTTAAAATTATATCCTTTGGTATATATGGTTGTGATAATTTTCTTCCACTATTTGATCTGAGGAAGTGGGTCTGGCCCACGAAAGCTCATCACCTAAAAAACCATCTTGTTAGTCTTTAAAGTGCTACATAGTCCTGTTTTTTGTTCCTTTTCTCCATACATAGAATTTTCTCAAACTGCACTTGCCCATGGTCACAGAAGGGTTAGCTTAATTTCAGAAAGAGGAACAAGTTTAAGATTAATTTCTCTTGTGGTTCTTTATGGCTCAAAATGGGATTTTTTATAGCACTGAAAAGGGTAGATACTCACCTTTCATATGGCATATATATTAGTTCTAGCCCTGGAAGGTTCATAATTACTGGGCAGTTAAGTCCTGTTATTGTTATGTGTAGAGATTTATTTTTAGAAGTGGTTTACAATATGTATATTTTATTTCTTCTTCTCTCTCTTTGCCCTGTACAACAAGATTCATGGAAACTAAAGGATCTAGGGGTCATAGTGGACCACAAGCTGAACATGAGTCACCAATGTGACACTTGCAAAACAGCAAACATGCTTCAGGGATGCATTAATAGGAATGTTGTAAAGTAATTCTTTCATTCTACTCTGCCCTGATTAGGCCTCAGTTGGAATATTTTGTCCAGTTCTGGGCACCACATTTCAAGACAGATGTGGAGAAACTGGAGAAGGTCCAGAGAAGAGCAACAAAAATGATTAAAGGTCTAGAGAACATGAGCTAAGAGGGAAGACTGAAAGAACTGGGCTTGTTCAGTTTAGAAAACAGAAGACAGAGAGGGGATGATGGCAGTTTTCAGGTATCTAAAAGGGTATTATAAGGATGAGGGAGAAAATTGTTTTTTTTTTAGCCTCTGACAGGACAAGAAGCAATGGGCTTAAATTGCAGCAAGGGAGGTTTAGGTTGGACATTTGGAAAAACTTCCTAATTGTCAGTATGGTTAAACACTGAAATAAATTGCCTAGGGAGGTTGTGGGATCTACATCACTGGAGCTATTTAAGAGCAGGCTGGATAGACATCTATCAGGGATGATCTAGATGGACTGAGGGATAACAAATGTTTTGCATGTTTTACATCTTTACATGATTATTAAAATATATTTTTCTTTGAAAATGGAATCTAACAGTTTTAAATATTTTATCATATTCTTTTGTGATGACCTACAGATCTCTAAATAGGCTTCACCATTTGTACATAATGATGCTATTTCAAACTTAAATTGGTAGTAAATCTTTATACGTCATCACAATATTTTAGAAGGATGGACAGAAACTGATTGAAAAATATTCAAACTGTTTTTCCCCGTGAAAAAAAATAAAATATTTTTTCATGATTTTTCCCGCAATTTTTTCCCCAATGTGAGCCCTTCTCTCTATATAAAATAATGAAATACAATCTACAGATTTATATAAAAAGTATATTATAGCCAAAACTGTGCACTTTTTTAATAGGTCTAAAAGTGTTGACTTTTGAATAGGTCTAAAAAGAAATGGCTGGTTTAGCATATATATGTATATATTATTAAATGTTCTTTTTAGTCTTTGAATGAAATGGAGGAACTCCATCCACTTCATCAAAACATCCCTAAAGAATAATAGGATAATATCACCATAACCTGTGCATAGAAAATATTACTTGGAATACTTTTTTGAACAGCTATCATTTTGATACCACTCAGCAAATATTTTCTTTCTATTGTAGAATATATTTTGAAAGACATAAAACAAATATCAACATTAACTCTTCAATTATTGCCAATTATTGGCACTTAGGTGGCTGTGAAATCATGAATAGGAATTACTTCTCTTTCTACATAGAGCAGGTGTAAGTAATTTTTTTAAATCAAACGCTTACAGGAAAAGTGAGTGAAGCTGACAGAATGTCAATGGAACCAGGACAGCTGCAAAGGCCAAGATCTGAACAGGCCTTCAACCTCTTGTATGTGGGTTGCTCTCACTTTTTCTCAATTGAAAGATGCTTAAGCAAATCAAAGTGACTGCAAAAATGAAAGTTGAAAGGAAGCTGTGGATGTAAGAAGAAACTGTTTTAGATTGCAAATGTATTTCAAATCCAGACACAGGAGCACTTTTTAAAATTCTCCTCTGAGCTAAGCCTTGATGGATAAAGCTTTATCTCTGAGGAGAGCACTGAGTTACTCAGGTTTCATCTATACTAGCCCCCTAGTTCGAACTAGGGAGGCTAATGAGGGCGACCGAAATTGCAAATGAAGTGTGGGATTTAAATATCCCGTGCTTCATTAGCATGTTCCCGGCTGGTCGCCATTTTGGAAATTGACTAGCCCGGAAGAACTGCCTGCATCTACACGTGGCAGAGAAGGGCAATTCTGAAATAAACCCCTTACTTCGAATTACCAGTTAAACCTCATTCCATTCCATGAGGTTTAACTGGTAATTCGAAGTAAGGGGTTTATTTTGGAATTGCCCTTCTCTGCCGCATGTAGACATGGGCAGTTCTTCCGGGCTAGTCAATTTCCAAAAATGGCGATGGGCCGGGAACATGCTAATGAAGTGCGGGATATTTAAATCCCCCGCTTCATTTGCAATTTCGGTTGCCCTCATTAGCCTCCCTAATTTGAACTAGGGGGCTAGTGTAGACGTACCCTCAGTCTGCACATATAGGCACTGTGAGTAAAGGCCCTTGAACCAGTGGATGTTTTACCACTTTATGTAGAGGTAGGTCTTTCCATTCTGCATAATGTATCATAAAAATCCTTTTAGATGTGATTTAGCATGTGAACTCTGGAGTTAATGGTAAATAAAATGAGACTGCATGTTTATCACTATATGACCTAACCAACTTCAGGACACATTTTGACAGGCCTTGTGTGGCTGAACAAAGGAGATGAGATTGTGATGTCCCTTCATGCTCCTCTGTGTGGCTTATACCTGGAGACTCTAGTCATAAACCTGGTAAATTCTTGCTTTTTCAATAGTGCAAGAGCTATAATCCTAGTCAAATATCTCTCTTCAAAATCTCTAAGTACATAATTACATAGGGCATTTTAAAACTTCCTTAATACTCACATATCTTTAGGTTCAAAAATTCTATACATTGTTTGCTATCTTCACCAGCAGTTATATTTAGAATTTTATCAGAATCTCTGATTATCTCAGTATGAAATTATTTTGAACCCCTTCCTGTTGTCAAGAATGGTAATAGAAGAGATGAGTCTATGAACCTTGGTAGTCCATGACAACAGACTTTTTGTAGTCTTTCATTAGACTGTTTTGTTGAATTAGTACTGTTTTCAAATGGTCACAACTTGGTGCTGTCCGTCTCATTCCCTCAAACAACTGAGCAAGTCCCTTCTGTTTGTGTGCTTCAAAATTTAAAAGGGCAACTAAAGGAATTCAGTCTGCATTTAGTACTCCATTGAACTTCTTTTATCATGACCTCTGGAATATTTTAGGATGAAGACAGTTATCCCAAGTGGAAGAAGTTCCATAGTGACACTGTGCCATGCCATCGGATTATTATATTTGAGTGTCTATGAAATCAATTAAACTGATTTTTTTTAATGACACCATGAATTATTGCTCCACTCTCCAAAAACCTACCGTGCACTCAAGGTCACGATTAAGATTGTTTTGGTGCATTAGCTGTGTTTTTCCATTCATTAACATGTTTGAATTTCTTTTACATGTAACAAATGCTAAATGTCCTGATTTTACAAAGGTTGTTTTGAGGAGAATTACAACATCACAGTAATATGTTTTAGCCAACAGCCTTAACACATTCTCAGACTTAAATCCAAAGTTACAAAAATTTCCTAGGCAAAAACTATCACTTTTCTTTCTAATTTAGAGTTATCCCACCCATCCACAAGAATTAATTATATAAAGAATAAAAGTATTTTACTACTTTTACAAAACTAACCTAGTACTTGATCCATCTCCATTGAATTTAATGAGGTTCTTTCCGATGATTTCAGAGATATTAATTAAGGAACTCCCACGATTTTCCAGTGAGATCATGTGGCTTTATATTGTATATAATTAGCATTAATTCCACAAAGTAAAAGGCATTTGGAATTTTCTCTTTTCTTTACACCTGATTCTTTATAGCTTGTTACCATCTAACATTATATCCTACAGCAACAAAAGTTACACTCACTTAAAATTCAATGTGAGTACACTCTCTGAAGTTTGCAATCATGTCTCAACAATGAACAACACATATGGGAGGAGGTGGAAGGGACAGATTGGATGTTTTATGCTGCTGGAATGTTCTATTGTATAAGTAATACTTTGACTTTAGTATTAAAAAAGGACCTATAATTTACAAAGAAAGCCAATCAATAAATAAACTGTCCCTAATCAGCCAAAGAGCTGGCAGAATGACATTCCATTATCCTGTCAGACACACTGCAATCAAATACTTGAAACCTCAAAGGGCAGGACTCCACCCTCTGCCTGACGGCTCACACCTTCTGTCTCCGCCTGGGACTCTCATGGATACATTTAATTTCTTCACTTCCCCAAACTGCCCCCATTTCTGGATACATATTTGTGTGTCGCTTTATTCCATAATGCAGTGTAAATCTGGTCTACTGGGTGGAAAGGCTCCCTGTTGTGACGGCATTGTGTCACTTGGGCTCAGTGACAGCTGATTCTCAGCAGACAGCGCTGTCAGAGAATCAGAGACTTCCACATGTACAAGTGAAATTAACTTCTGTTAGGCTGACATTTCCCACAATCAATACTCACAGGGTCCTTGTCTCTAGGATCAAAATTCATAAATCAAAAGCAGAGAGCATGAAATAAGGTATTTGATAAATCCATTAACTGAAGTGGAAGTGTACTTCTGTCACGCTGTTTAAAGACTACAGTAAAGTGGAGGGAGGTGGGCAGGTGAGGAGGGGAGAAAAGGGGAATCTGCCCAATATGTTAAGTGTTGGATTTTGTTTGTTTAAATATGTGGTTCAATCTGACAGAATTAATCTAAGATGTTTGTTTCTCTAAATTCCAGGCTGAGGGTTTAAATGGAGGCATAAACAATGTAGTTCAATATAGCATTCTCACTTGAAGAGACTCAAACTTTAGGGCTATATTTTTTACTGTTCCATACCCCACTATAACTTCCTTTGAAGTGGCTGGAGTTGCACAGGGTATAAATCAATAGAAGGTTTAACACTGTCATGAGGGATGGGCAGAAGCCTGGGGACTAAGGGGTTAACTTTACCTAACCAGGTATCTGCTCAGCAAATAGAAATGCTGATAGGGATTTCAAACTGGGACAAAGGAATTTTTGGATTTTTCCCTCTTTTGTCCCTGAGCAGTTTCTCTCCAGCTACTCAGAGGGACAGACAAAATGTCTTGCTCCAAGAAAAGATTCTTCACTATCTGTAAGTAGGGTAAAGCTCAGATAAATCCATTAAGTTTTATTGTTTTATGGTTTGGGAATGGGAATCTGATGTCTGTGCATTTAAAAATGGGTTTTTCTCTCCTTTGTAACTAAGTTTTGTCCCATGGTGGAATTCCCCATGAGTATATTAATTGGTGACTTTTCTACCTAGTCATTATGTGGTGATAATAAAAGTTCTTGCTCTTTCTTTTTATTAACCTGGTATTGGTTAATTTTTGTGTCCTGGTTTTACTGTAGGGCTGAGATCTCCCAAGTGATCTCTCCCCTGGCTTTCTTATCATTACTTGAGTGGAGGCAGTGGATTTTTATCCTCAAAATCTAAGGTTTTAAGATTTTTTTTTGGGGGGAAGCTTTATACCAAAGCCTGGAAAGATAAGGTTATGGGGTACTTTTGCAGGCCCTCACTTCAGCATTAATCGTGCTAGAGTGGGGGGGGGGGGGAAGCATTGATAAACACTTAAGGCCATATTTTTAAAGGTGTTTAGGTAACTGAAGATGCAGGGGTGCAACTAGTAGGATTTTCAAAAATGCCTAGGCACCTATCTTATGATAAAGAGCCTAATTGTGATTTCAAGGAGAACCTAATTCTAATTTCACAGAGATTTTGCTCCACTACTCCTGCCTTCCACCATTGTAAGTAAAGATCAGCTCTGAGGCTTCTTAGTTCCAGACAAACAAAGCCACATATAGTCTCCTCTGTCCATACACAAATCAATAAGAGTACCAACAGGGAGTACTATGTATTCCTAAGAGTATCACCCAGGGAGACTGAATCAGTTACTCAGATAATTCACCAGTCTTAGTGTCCACAAGCAGCATGCTCTCTTTATCAGAAACTGTTTGCCAACATGCGTAACAAAATGTGTACTGTGAACTCATCTAGACCAGACTGAAAGATCTTATAAGATTAAAGAAGAAAATTATCTTTAAATAAAAATATTACTTAAGCTTGGGGGTATGGGATAAGTGAGAACAGAGGCCAAATGGGTTCTCCTAAGCATTAGGTCTTCACCTGGGAAGGCAGACCATGACGAAAATATCTGCTACCTGCTTTTCTGCTGAGATGCATGTATTTCCCATTCAATTCATCTCTGACCTTAACTCTTTTGTTACCATAGGGTATGTCTAAACTACATCCCTTTTTTGATAAAGGGATGTAAATTAGACATATCAAAATTGTAAATGAAGCTGGGATTTGAATTTCCCACACTTCATTTACATAATGGCGGCTGCGGCTTTTTTTTCCCGAAAAGCCGCTTTTCAGAAAAAAAACTGCGGTCAAGACGGGGATCTTTTGACAGAAATGCCCTGTTTTGAAATATCCTGGAAGCTAGGATCTTTCAAAATGGGTCATTTCTGTCAAAATATCCCCATCTTGACTGCAGGATTTTTTTTCCCGAAAAGCGGCTTTTCAGAAAAAAAAAGCCGTGGCCATCATTATGTAAATGAAGTGTGGGAAATTCAAATCCCGGCTTCATTTACAATTTCAATATGTCTAATTTACATCCCTTTATCAAACAAGAAATGTAGTTTAGACATACCCATATTGGTGTTGAACATACAACCAACAAAGCAATGTGTCATATGGCATGACACAATGTGTCACATATATTTCCAAATATTAATGATACTGGTGGAAGTGTAGAAATCTGTGGTATTCTTTGGGTTTTGTTCATTTGTGTATATTAATAATGGTTGTGAATAGCTAGACTTTTAATATCAATAATCTCAACACAACAGAAAATGCAAATAGGTCATTCTTTGAGAACTGGATTCCTCCATTTCTTTAATTGACAACTATATATAGACTTTCTCCAGGTAGCACTGGGTTCAATATCCCAAGGTTCCTCTTAAAATTAGAAACCAGACCTAACCCGAAAGTTAATACTTTCATATTCACACGTGTGTGTATAACAAAACAAAAATCCCTTTTATTAAGGGACAGGGAACATAGAATTTATTTGGGAAAACATATCAATAATGGCTCAGCAATATGTGAACAGTAAGTAAAACACTTACCCCACAGTGTCTTGGCTAGTCCTGTGTCTTCTGGTTTGATAAGTCCAATAAACAAATGTCCTTTCAACATGGCACTCCCCCATACCTGTTCTGAACACCATTCACCGTATTCTATCTCAGGTCACCAAAGTCTCAGAGCTTGGGTATGACCAGGTCGGTTCAGGTTATGATGCTTTTACTGGTACTATCACCTCTTGCTGCAACCACTTCTTGCTTCTAGTGAGGTCTCTTTTTACTACTCTTACTGCTGCCATTGCACTGTTGTATCCTTTGTATAGTCCAATTCAGTCACATTCATTCTCACAGTACAATTACCACCTAAGTATTAGTAATCACAGCTCTAGTATTTGCTGCTGCTGTTGCCACTTTCATTATGTTGCCACAATGCCTTGTTCCATAGACCAGCTCTTAGTGATTTCATTGGATAGGGGGAAATCTCCTGATAGTTTCTTTCTCTGTACTGCCTTTAACTATAACACTATCTCCATAAGGCTGAAGTCTGTCTTTAAACATTGGTGAGGGAGGATCAAATGGCATCTAAAACTCTTAAACATAATATTCACCAGCAGATAAGAACACCTTTCCCCCATCTTCTTTGACTTGCACTTAAATTTGGCTGACTACCCCATGCTTACTGAGTGAGATTTAAATGACAGTGACCCCTTAGACTCTCAGTATAGTTGACAGTTTACCCTCAGAATGCCCACTGCACAAGGTGGATGGGAGCTTTGGTTCAGCATCTTTTTGCTGTCTAGGTCTTATACTAATTCCCTTATGTGTAATAGGAGGTTCCTATGTACTGTCTTTATTTGACCTATTCCAGTCTCAGGTTTGAGATTGTGAGCTGACAGAACACCCATTTTTTCTACCACCATATAAAGTAGTGCCTTCTATCTTTCTGCTATTTAGTGTTTGCCAGCAGCACCCAAATTTCACAACAGAATTCTGTCTCCTGACAAGAAAGCCTTACAACACACCTAACAACTTCTTTCAATTTAGTAATATATTAGTGATGTATCTTCTAGCTATTTTCATCCTCTGACATTCCAAAACACAAGTCTGAATACTGAGTTCTTGCCCAAACATCAAGAAATTATGTGGCCTGTGACACTATTATTTGTGACAGTATATGCACGCACCAAAGATGTAACCCTTTTCATTTTCATAAACAAAAAGCATGGTCCAGTCAAACTGAAATCTCATCCATAGCCTTATTTTCCTATTTCTTTCCTTTGATCACAGTTTTAATGGAATAAAATAAATCTCAACAAATATGGTTACCCAAAGAAATCCTACTACATTCAAAGTAAAATTAAAATGCAGTATTTATAGTCCAGGGTATTTTATTGCCAGTCAGGCTCAAGATTTTAATTATAAGGCCAGATCCCCAGCTGATGTAAATCAATATAGCTTTATGGAAGTCAAAGCATTAATGCTGATTTACACAAGCGGAGGATCTGGTCCATAGTTTTTGTTAAAAAAAATAACCTAAAAAGATTTAACTATAACATATTCCTAGCTGTGATGTGTGATAAAGATTTGGGGACAGGTGCTTATTTATTCATGGCACCATTTAAATAGATCTAGCTTTTGTAGTATACAACACAACAGTGTGTGTTATGAAGGAAAACAACAAACTTTGCCTGTGGGCAAATCGCTAATGTTGAATTCTAATATGTATACTGTAATCTAAAAGATAACAGACAACACTAGTTTCCTTTGTCCATTTTTTATATCACCTCACACATTGTGGTAAAATACATTTTCAGATCTAGCTCCATAAAATTAGGCGGGAAACTCATCAGATGTCTTAGCTTGTATTCAAATCTTCCTCAAAAATTACTTTGTAGTAAAAACTTCATGTTTGCAATACTTACCATTTTACAGTTCCTGAAGATATGATAGTAACATTTATATTGCTTTGTATTATATATTCAGTCACTACCCATCAACTCAAACAAATGGTTTGATTTTGCCTTCCTCTAATTACAAAGGCAGCCAATAATTAGAGCAGTTTTTTTCCCATATAGATCCTCTGTCTTCTAAATACATCAATAGTTGTGGTTTTCCTAGAGAGTCTAAATGTACTGTAGTAGGTGCCCTTGAGAAAGATTTTGTTAGTATTTAGATTAAATAAAGTTTTTCCTTTCACCTCTTTTTTTTTTTAATTCATACTATGCTTTGGTCCTGAATAATATAAACAGCCTACAGGAGTCTCTTACATTACACAACAGAACCTGCCTTTAGAGAATTAAATTAAACTTATATTACTCATTTCCCTTCCTAGATGAGTGAGGATGACATATCTCTCATTTACAGTCTGAGCCTATTGCTGCTATAAAAACATTCTATAACTATAAATTAATAAGTACAACAGAATGAAGCAGAAACATTTCTCTCCTCAGTCAGAAAACACTCTCTGCTGTGAATGTTTTGGAAGGGGGTAAATTTTGTTCAAGTCAATATTTGGCCTAAATTTCAATGGTGCCACATTGGCACCTAATTTAAGACCACTTAAAGAGGCCTGATTTTCAGAGACGGGGTGCTCAGCTTTGATGTGCTGCTTCAGGCTCCTTTGAAATATCTTAAATTGAGCACCCAAAAACACAGGCAACAAATGCTGCTGATAGAGCAGGGTGACATCATAAGAGAAATGCCCCATACTTGGGAGGAGGAAAAGGGAACATTAAACCCTGTTGATAAGATCCAGTTGGAGTCAAGCCAGGGCAGTACTTAATCTGTGCAGGGCTGAACCTCAATATCACTAGGCTTGGCAATTCATAGCCCCAGCAGTTATGAACCTAAAAAAAATTGCTTGTGCCCCCATCACCTCTTTCATTACAAATTAAACACTGGGACAAAGGTTGAAAGCTCCTGTTGTCTCCCTCCTCACTCCTCCTATTGCTGCTGCTGCTGCTGCTGCTGCTGCCTCCTCTGCTCAATCCCCAAACCTATCTGAGAGCAGCTTCTGTGCTCTCCTACCTCCACACTCAGCTCTGAGAACACTAGCACTTCAGGGTGGTGGTGGAGTTGGCTTCCACATTGTCTTTAAATTGGTAGGGTAAATGATGCAAGCCACACCTTCAAAAGCAATCCAGCCATTTAGCAACTGCACTCAGTCTGCACACCAGACCTCAATCCCTTGCCCAACATCCCACATACCAAAGCATATGTCCTTATCATTCCAAAAGATGTTTCTCACCAACCCCCCTAACCAATCATGCCAACCTCACAATCTAAAGCTGGCAAGTCTTGAGGGCTTCTGTCAACCTCCTTCCTAACTTATCTCTCCTGTTTACTCCCAAACCCTCATTTAAACTTTGCCTTTTTTGGGGAGAGGTGGGGGAGGAGACATTGAAAAAACAGCTCTGGCATTGATTTACTTCAGATTACTGTGTGTTCACACAGCCCAAACTCTCAAAGTGAAACACATTTGGAGACTGAGTTTCACCTGGTTTCATCTTAAAACCATGTGAAATAAATGACAGCTTCAATAATGAAGACTATGAACAAACTGAAGTTTGCTAAATATCTTCTAAATCTCACCTAAGCTTATAGTTTGTATTGAAACCATGCTCTTTGCTTTTGTTGCAAATGGTTTGCACAGTTTCCATAAAGAATGTACTCATTTTATGATTTCTGTAAGTTCTTACATGGCAGCAGTCAACATAAGTTATGATATTACTATTACTATGATTTACTACAAAGAGTAAAGGAAATTTTGAAATATAGCATGTGAAAAACAGCACATTTTTCTAATCAAAATCTAAAACTACATATAGCAATGTTCTCAGAAAAAGTGTTTGTCTTGAAATGTCAAAACTTTCAAGATTTTCTCATCCGTGGATCTCTAACCAGATTATTTTCTTATTTTATACTTTATTGTATCCATTCAAGAATTTCAAATGTTGTTAAATTGTATAGACAGACATCTGCAAGCCAGGTATCTAAAAACCTCTTGAGGCCCTCCAATAAAAGAATGAATTCATGCAGCACGAAAGATCAGATCAAAGATGTCGTACTTCTGAAATATGAGAGTTGACTAAATCAAGATTTCCAGTTGCAATATTCCATCTTTTGACAGAGCTTCTTTTGCCTTTGCTTTTGGCACTGAAAGTAATCAAAGAATCAAGACAAATGCAATAAGAAATAGTGTTGTTTTTCATCACAGTGTCCTGATAAACCTCATAATTAAAGTGCTACAGGATTTGCATAATAAATGGTTCACTTCCTCTTGTCCTTTTTGAGCAGACAAATTCTGCTAGTCTGGTATTTGATTCCAGTAATGAATACTCTACCTTTCTCTAATGTAAGCTTTTTTGCTCATTTGAAAGACAGGACTCAAAGGCCTTCATTCAGAGTTGAATTTGCTGATACATTATATTTAGGAAAGCAGGTTCCAACATCAGCTATCTTTAAGTGACTATCAGTATTTAGCCTTCTTGGGTAGCAGTTAACTCCTATTTAGCATGTACACATGATTGACTGCTAGAGTCATGGATCCAAGAATTTTTGTATGCGTTAAGAATTGCTAAAATTGAATGATCCTCTGCATTGGAATGTATTTTGCTACAGAGTCATCAGAATCACTTATCTATTTTGGGGAAGACAGAGCTTACAGTGTTTCTGGGTGTTGAGACTACTTTGGGAATTGGAGAAGTGGTTTGCTATAAGGATGGCTTCAGGAGGGCTTGTAGATGTGACACCAGGGGAATATTTGCAAGGCAGGTTGAGGGATTCAGAAGCCAGGGGTCAAACTCTTAGCTCCATTGAAGTCAACAGCAAAATTCCCATTCACTAAACAATGCACCCCAAATCTTTTTGACCTCCTTCATCAGTCTGACTACTAAGGAGAAAGGGGTTTCATTTGCTGCCCAAAGGTGTAAAGCATCTTTCTTTTTCCACCTTCCCTCTAACTCGACTTTTCTTGTGGCTTTACATCTCCAGCGTCAACGGGATAGGTTCTCTATGGATCTCTCTCCTCCCATACCTTTCAAATGGATTTAGAAATTCTTCTGATCCCAGAACCTTTTAGTCAGAACTTCCATCTCTGTTCCTATGCTCCTGGTGGGAGAAGAGAAGAGATCTGTCAGTACCCTTTGGCTAAGTCCAGAGTGTTGATATACTCTGCCTTTCCGAGCAGATCAAGCAGCTCATCCATGCAGGGCACTGGGTACTCATCAAATTTTGACACTGCATTCACTTCACAGAAATCAATGCAAAAGCATGTGCTCCCATTGGATTTGGAGATTAGGTCCACCAGCCTCTTTCAGTTACTGAAGGACTCCTTGATTACCCCCAATGCCATCATCCACTGGAGTTCCTGTTTCACAGTTTCCCTTAGCTTCTGAGGAAGGGGTTGAGGGTTTTCCTGAACTCAATACCTGGTTCCGTTTGGATGTGATGGGCCACCAGGTGAGTTCAGATTAGTTACTTGAAAAGATGGACAAGAAGGCAGCAATCAGTTGTTGCATCTGACATTTCTGTTTGGTTGTAAGATTGGATCCAATCTGGACTTTCCTGGTTTTGACGTGTTGTCTGCCTGTAGGCCAGTTCTGGTTCTGGTGGGTAGGATGGAGGATATTAATAAACCTTCCTGAGCTCTCCAGGGTTTAAGACATTTACATGGTAGATCTATTAAACTTTATGTTTGTCAGGCTGGTGTACCTTAGTTTACAGGGCCCACCCACTGGATCACTTCATAAGGCCCTTGTCAGCGAGTGAGAAGTTTAGAGTCTGAGCTGGGAAGCAGCAGTAGGACCCGATCCTCAGGCTGGGAACTCATGGAGCCTTGCCTGTTTGTTAAAGGTTGCTTCCTTCACTTCTTGGGCATGTAGGAGGTTCTCTCCAGCAAATGTGCCTACTGCTTAAAATCTCTCTCAGAGGTTTAGTACATACTGCACTAGGTTTTTGGCTCGGGAGGGTTGTTCCTCCCACATCTCTTTGAAAAGTTCAAAACCCCTCAGTGTTGTCTCCAGTACAAAAGTTCAAAAGGCAAGAAGCCTGGAGAGATCTCCCAGACTCTGAACACGAGGAATGAGAGGAACTGGTCCCAGTGATGCACATTAATCAAGACAAAACTTACAGAGCATAGCTTTTAAGGTCCTACGGAAGCACTCTAGTAGGCCATTCATTGGGGTGGTATACGGAGAGTTTTGATTTTCAGTAATTGTCAGAGTTCCTAAACTGTCTGGGACACAGAGTTTGTTTTTTGCTCTGTTAAGATTTTCAAAGGGACTCCAACTCAGACAAAGATGTTAATAAGCTCATCTCCACTCCCTTGACACTCATGGAGTGTAACGGCACAGCTTTGGGATATCAGGGAGCATAGTCTACTACAACGAGAATGAACTGGTATCTGGTAGCCCTCCTCTCCAGGGAGATAATGATGTCAACTCAAATCCACTCAAAGGGTATATTCACAAGTGGGAGGGGAAATAGGGGGGTTTCCCCACTGGCAGGGGGGCAATGAGGTGACACTCTGGGCAGGAGGCACAAAAATTTGCTACCTCCCTGTAAGTTCCTGGCCAGGAGAAGTGGGCCAAGATCCATGCCAGTGTCGTTTCCCTCCTTAGGTACCCCATGATGGGTACTTCATGGGAAAGTCACATATCTTCCCTATGATAAGGCTGAGGCAACAATAGCTAGTAGTGAATCTCTTCGATTTGTGGATGCTTCTCTACCCCAGTATAGATGGTCTCCCTGACTCTCAAAATGGGGAAAACTATCCAGCTTGATGGGGGTCAGTTGTCTCTCCATTCACTGCTGCCACCTGGTCATATGCTTGGCTCAGGGTGTCTGCTTGTCGCTCTCCAAGATGCAAGTTAGGATTGCTGTTTCAGGTATTGGAGGAATTCCTTGAAAGTAGGAATAAGAGATCCTTCGGAAAAGGGCTTATTTTCCGGAGAATCACGTCTAGACTGGCGCTTTTCTCCAGCTTATTCCCAAATGCAAATGCCGCGGGGGATATTTAAATCCCCCGTGGATTTTGCTATTCAGATGTGTCTAATCTGCATCCCTTTTCCGGAAAAGGGGTGCAGTGTAGACACAGCCTAGATGTAAAACACCAGTCCCAATCTTGGGTGGCAAAAAAGAAGTCTTCTCTGGGTGCTGGGAGGATGGATCATGGCGGACTTTCCTGAGTTCTGGGTTGAATAGGGGCTCTGGTTTAGTCTAAAGTGAGACCACGGTCTTCCAAACAGGGAGATGGGGATATGGTTTTGGGATATGTAGTGGGGATATGTGGATACTCCTGAATCCACAAGCTTGAGGGGTCAGGGATGGGGAGAGAATGCTGAAGTTCCTCCCAACCCTGGGGTCCCCAGGTAGTTCCATACATCAGGGCCGTGGTGCTCTTGGTCAGCCTTGGTTCAAAGAGGGTGTCATCCCAGGGGACTTGGTGGTCAGTTAGTTCTCTATCAGTTGAATTGCGGTGGCTGCACTATCTGAGTAATGCTATACGACTCATTCCTTCTGCTCAGACGATAGGATCTGGGTAAACTTCAAGCAGAATCTTCTTGGCAACTTGTGCCCACGTCTTTGTCTCAGGTTTCAGACATCTCCAGCAGACATTCTGCAGCTTTTGGGTGGTGTGGCGGGGTCAGGTTCCTGGTGGGTACTACTCTAAGATGCCTAATGTGTCAAGGATCACTGCCTTGACCTGGGTATAATCCTGAGCCACGATGGAGTCTGGAATGTGGTATGGGCTACTTCAGTCAGATATGGTGCCAATATGGCCTCCCACAGTTCTTGGACCCACTGTGCTACCATCACCACCCGCTCGAACATTTCCAAAAATGCCTGTAGATTAGTGCCCTGAGCCAATCAGTGCGAGATTGATAGAAGCAGGTGCAGATGCAAACAGTTCTGCTATGGTTATAGGCAGGGCTCACCGAACCGTGGCACAGATCGCCCGAACCCGGCTCTTCCGGGTTGCAATCTACTTGCCACGGGCAAGTAGATTGCATTATTTGTCGAGCCCTAGTTATAGGTTACAGCATGGAGGCCACCCGCTGTATCAGTTGCTGTTGTTGGGCTGCTAAATCAATTAGCTCTTGCTGTGGCTGAGCCATTTGTTGTAAGAGCTGCTGCTGCTGCTGCTGTTGCTGTAGGTGTTTTCCTCAGTCACCCACTTCAGCAGTGGCCCCATATCCATACATGAGCTAGGAGTAAACCTGCTTCTTTCTCTTTATTTTTCTTTGATAAGTCCCTTCAAAAGAGCTAGAGTGTTGCCCACATTCTCCATCACTTGTGGCCAGGTCCCTGGTGGTTGCATAGCGTACCATGAATTCGAAGAGTTAGGAGGCAAGGTGGGGGCTTCTCTTGGCCCTGAAACTCCGAATCATTCCCTAGTCAAGTCCTTAAGATTGGAGAGGGTGGGCTGCAAGAGTCCAGATTCCCCTTAGTTGGGACTTCTCAATAGGTTTTCCTCCCTTTTTCATGGCTGCTGATTGAACAGGCTCTGGTTCGTGTCCTTTAGACTGCTGAACCAGGTTCCTGCCTTCTTGGTAGTCGTCCCTAACTGATCCAGGCTCCTTGCTTTTCTCCTCTTTCCCAGGCTGGCATTGGCTACAGGTAAAGTGGGACAGGATTAGCTAGGCTCAAAGGCTTTTTTTAACCCTTGTGACACCAGGGCCTCCCTTCTCCACTCCCTCATAGAATTGCTGTGCAAGAAACAAGACTGGAGAAAAAAAAGCTAAATTTAAATCTAAATGGTATTATGATGTATGTGACCCTGCTAATCAATAGTGAATCTCTCTGAAAACTATGCCATTCTTAAGGGAAAATAACTGTCTTTTTTAACCAACAGAGAAGAAATCCATCCAATCATAAAGCCACTGCATGTAGTTCCCAAGATTGCAGCTCCTGTTCCTCCCACATACTGCACACATTTCTCTTTCCACTCTGAATATGACCTTCAAGAAATTTCAGAAGCTGTGATTTGCAAAAGGAGGCCTTTTTTTTGTTGAGCATAGAGGTTTCTTTGTGAAACAAAGAATCTATATACAAATAAAGAGCAGCTCAGCATAAAAATTCAGACCGGCTATTGTGAGCATCTGCGTAATTTACCTACCTTTAAGACTCCATCAGTTATAGTAGCTGAACAGAAGATTTTGGTAAGAAATAAGAATAAAACCATGCTTCCGAGTGGAACACTTGACCCAAGTTAGAATATAGCTTTCTGATGACTATTTTGTAAGTTGTAATTTTCTCTCTTGCATTGTCCTGATAACTATATGCTGAATAAGTTTCTTTCTTTGGGTAAGGGCTTTTTTTCCAAGCATGAATAACTATTTATTTGAACTGATGCACCATGAACCACCTGAGCAAATTTAAATTCCATCCAGCACATAAACAAATGTTGGTTTTCTTCTAAAGTGTGAGGGAATTATAGTAACTATATTGTGTTATTGTACCTTGGTGGCAGGCTGCCAATTTGTTCATTCACATTTATTATTTCTGCCACTTAAGCAAAGACTGAAGTTGTTCATATATAGTTTATGTCAAATATTTTGAGGAAATATTAAATGTATATCAAAGAGGGTTATACTTTCTTTAGAGAACTATGATGTGACATTCCCATATAATAGCTACCGTAAAAAAGAAAAACAAGATGAATGAGCTCACTTTAGTCTAATTGTATATCCACTTAAAATTGAAATGAATTTACTGCTTAGAAAAATTCTCAAATACAGCACGTCACTTTATGTTTCTTCCAGCAGGTGGACAAATGTTCTTCAGTAAAAGTTAAGTCTCATTCCCAGGAACAGCAAAGCAAGTGCAAACAAATCTTGTTTTAAGCACGAGAAAATGCAGAATCTTAGTAAAGTGACACCTTTGAGTTCTCCTTCAAACGCCTTTTCAAACCCAGAATAATACAGTTGTCTAAAAGAGTGCTGTTATTACAACTGCTACTTAGGTAGTGAATGGGTGTGACACAAGGTACTTAATACAGTGAAAAGAAGAGTCATTGGCAAAATAGCCTGAACTCTTTCTGGGTGGATTAGATGGTGCTTTGGTAACATACCATGCAAGATTTTAGTCACATGGCTTAAGAAATCCCTCTATTTTTACTTTTTTGCTGGTAAATGAATGACAAATATCTGGATTGCTGGAAAATGGTTCAAGTCTAAAATAAGGTGAAATAAATACTTCTTACTTTTAATGTCTTTGTGATTTAGAATAATCAAATATTCTGAAGAAAAACCCCAAGAGACAAGAAAAGAAATGAAAACAACACATTTTATTAGCTCATATCAATCTTTCTACATCTATGTAGCACAGGATAGTCCATAGGAAGAGTGAATGCCAAATCTGAACCACTAGATGCTTTTGATTTGATCCCAAATCTTTTCATTTATTTATAATCATTAGTGGATTTTTTTCATATTTTCCCTGTCATCTGGACCTTGACTATACCTTGACCAAAAAAAGTGGACCTTGACAAAAAATAACCAACTACCCCTCTAGGCCAGAACAATGCTGATTCATTTTAAGCGGTTTCTTTTCTTACATGGGAGAACACCATTTTTGTGGGGAAGTAAAGTAGAATTTAAACAGATTCTGCAGCACAAACACTGTGTCTGATCCTTGCATATTGGGACACCGTTCTTTAACTTTCCCTTTGTCGATACTCCTTAATTACATGATGGAGCATGGAGTTTTCTTTATTCTGGCTCCTCCATTTCTTATCACCTTTGTCTCATCTTTAAAGAAGCTGAGGCACAATAGATTCAGGACAACAAAGTATACAGTTTGAAACTCACGTCATTCATGGATGTATCCCTTTATTGAGGAATGTGGACAGCTCCTATTACTTGGAGTTACCTGATTAATCAAGATTTGCACGTTTACTCCGACATAGTATTTACATTCCTCATTTTTCCATAGTTAAAGGATACATGAAGGACATATAAATATCTAACATTATATTTTGATTATTTTTAACTGAAATTCCTATTTTATTAGTTTTAAAATGGAATAAGTAATGCTCACTATTTACATACAGTATGTTTCACTTTAGAACAGTGGTCCCCAGACTTGGGGCATCCCCTATTGGGGGATGCAGGGGAACATTTTGGAAGGGTGCGGTGAAGCCCAGGCCACTCCAAGAGGAGTGAAGAGGAAGTGTCCCCCAGCCCATTCTGCTCTGCTCTCAGGTGAAGCCCCAGCCTCCACCCTGACCCCAGCTGCCAGTCCCTGCAGTCCAGCTGCAGCGTCACTTCTGGCATTGTCCCCACTGCCAGTCTCAGTCCCTGACTGTGGCTCTGTTCCCATGCCTTGGCCACAGCCTTGCTGCCAAGTCCAGCCTCTTTGCCCTGTTCATACTGTGGCTTCACTCAAGGCCCTTACATCCATTCATGGCACCTGGGGAGGGGGGAGGGAGGGCACAGACAGAGGTAAGGGAAGCACAATGTAAAAAGTGTGGGGCCATTGACCTAGAAAGATTCCAGCACATATTCAGTCTGTGGACTGAAGTGTAATTTTAAGGAACAACTCTCAGAAGGAGGCAGGATGGCGAAGGTGCATTACCCAATCCCAGTTCACAGAGATGTAGTTTATCACGGTCTCTGGGAGCCTAGGGAATGCGTGGCTACTGTACTTCTTGGCACTGTGCAGCATACATTTTGATATTTTATTTTAATGGGAGTTTCTAATGGCAAATCACAGGCCTTAGTTCTCATAGGGACTTCAATCACCCTGACATCTGTGTAGAGACCAATACAGCAGTATACAGACAATCCAGAATGTTTTTACAACATAAAAATGGCCATACTGAGTCAGACCCAAGGTCCAACTAGCCCAGTATCTTGGCTTCCAATAGTGGACAATGCCAGATGCCCCAAGGAGAGTGAACTGAAACAAGTAATCATCAAGTGATCCCCCTCCTGTCATGCATTTCCAGACCTTGACAAACCAAGGCTAGGGACACCATCCCTACCCATTTGGCTAATAAATGTCGATGGACCTAATCTTCAGGAATTTATCCAGTTCTTCCTTGAACCCTTTTAAAGTCCTGTAAAGTTTTGGAGAATGTTGGGGACAACTTCCTGGTACAAATTCTAAAGGAACCAACCAGAGCCATGCTCAGCTTGACTTGCTGCTCACAAACAGGGAACAATTAGTAGGCAAAGTAATTATGGGTGACAACCTGGCAACAGTGATTATGAGAAGGTCGAGTTCAGGATCCTGACCAAAGGAAGAAAGAGAGCAGCAAAATACAGACCCTGGACTTCAGAAAAGCATACTTTGACTCACTTAGGGAACTGATGGGCAGGATCCCCATAGACACTAACATGAAGAAGGAAGGAATCCAGGAGAACTGGCTGTATTTTAAAGAAGCCTTATGGAAGGTGCAGGAGCATTCCAATGTACAGAAAGAAAAGTGAATATGGTAGTTTTTTCTAGCTTGACTTAACAGTGAAATCTTTGGTGAGCTTCAATACAAAAGGAAAGCTTTCAAGAAGTCGAAACTTGGACAGATGACGAGGGAGAGTATAAATATATTGCTTGAGCATGCAGGGATATAATCAGGAAGGCCAAAGCACAACTGGAATTGCAGCTAGCAAAGAATGTGAAAGGTAACAAGAAAGGTTTCTACAGGTATGCTAGCAAAAGAGGGTTGTCAGGGAAGGTGTGGGACCCTTGCTGAATGAGGGAGGTAACCTAGTGATAGATAATGTGACAAAAGATGTAGTACTCAATGCTTTTTTTTGCCTCTGTCTTCACAGACAAGTTCATCTCCCAGACCACTACACTAGGAAATATAATACGCGAAGGAGATGGGCATTCCTCAGTGGAGAAAGTGCAGGTTAAGGACTATTTAAAAAAGCTGGATATACACAAATCCAAGGGGCCAGATCTAATGTACCCAAGGGTGCTGAGGAGTTGGCTGATGTGATTGTAGAACTATTAGCCATTATCTTAGAAAACTGGTGGTGATCAGGGGAGGTCCCGGATGATTGGAAAAAGGCAAATGTAGTGCCCATCTTTAAAAAAGGGAAGGACAATTCAGGGAATTACAGACTCATCAGCCTCACCTCAGACTCCGGAAAAATCATGGAGGGGATCCTCAAGGACTCCATTTTGAAGCACTTGGAAGAGAGGAAAGTGATAGTCAATATGGATTCACCAAGGGCAAGTTGTGCCTGACCAACCTGATTGCCTTCTATGATGAGGTAACCAGCTCTGTGGACGTGGGAAGTTGGTGGATGTAATATACCTACACTTTAGGAAAACTTTTGATGTGGTCTCCCACAGTATTCCTGCCAGCAAGTTAAAGAAATATGGATAAATGGACTGCAACATGGACAGAAAGCTGACTAGGTTGTTAGGCTTAACAAGTAGTGATCAATGGCTCGATGTCTGGTTAGCAGTCAGTATCAAGTGGAGTGCCCCAAGGGTTGGTTCTGGGGCTGGTTTTGTTCTACATCTTTATTAATGACCTGGATGAGGAAATGGATTGCACTCTCAGCAAGTTCATAAATGGCACTAAACTAGGGGGAGAGGTAGATGCATTGGAGGGTAAGGATAGGGTCCAGAGTCACCCAGACAAATTGGAGAATTGAGCCAAAAGAAATCTGATGAGGTTCAACAAGGACAAGTATAGACTCTTCCAGGTGGGACAGAAGAATCCGAAGCTACAGGCTGGGGACCAACTGGCTAAGCAGCAGTTCAGGAGAAAAGGACCTGGGAATTAGTGGATGAGAAGCTGGATATGAGTCAACAGTGAGCCCTTGTTGGCAAGAAAGCTAATAGACTATTAGGGTGCATTAGTAGGAACATTGCCAGTAGATCTAGAAAAGTGATTATCCTCCTTTATTTGGTATTGGTGAGGCCACACCTAGAACAGTGTGTCCAATTCTGGGGGCCTACATTACAGAAAGGATGTGGATACATTGGAGAAAGTCCAGTGGAGAGCAACCAGAATGATTAGGGGTTTGGAACACATGATTTATGAAAAGAGGGTGAGGGATTTGGGCTTAGTTAGTCTACAGAAAAGTGAGGAGGGTAGCAGAGGATGGAGTTCCAAAAGAGGATGGAAAGGACCTGTTCTCAATGGTGACAGATAACAGAATAAGGAGCAATGGTCTGAAGTTACAGTGGGGGAAGATCTAGACTGGATATTAGAAAAATCTATTTCACTCAGAGGGTGGTGAAAGGCTGGAATGAGTTACCTAGGGAGGTAGTGGAATCTCCATCCCTAGAGGTTTTTAAGTCCAGCCTTGAAAAACCCCTGGCTGGGATGATTTATTTGGAATGGTCCTGCTTTGGTGACCTCCTGAGGTCTCTTCCAACCTTATAGTTCTATGACTCTATAATAGACTTCCTATTCTATTTTAAAGACAATTATTATTCTCATTGAATTCTGATTAGGAGTTTCAGAGTCAAGTCTGAGTTCAAACCAAAAAAATCAAATATGGATACTTTTGAATCCACTGATACCAGTTATATTTTTCCCTATAAGAGAATAGAAGTATAAATCAGATTTTTTCCCCTGGAAACACTGATATAAATCAAGAATAATTTCATTGGATTCTGTGGATTTACATCTGGATAACTTAGTCCAGAATGTTTGCTGATCTTCTTTACAAACAATTTAAGTTGTTTGGCACCTGGAATTTAAATATATTACTTCTAAGGGCATGACACAAGAATTACAATCACAGTTAATGACATGTCAATATCTTTGCAAGAAAAATATTGATGTCCAATTGGTAATCAAGCACTTACTAGATAGTATGAGCATCTTTCAATGAGTGCCATCCATCTAACTGAGCATTCAAACTGCAGCAAAGTTTTGGAGATGAACACAAAAGAAATATGTGGAGCATTGAACTGGGACAGACAGAATAGACTTATTACTACTTTACAGATACCCGTATTATGAAAATATTCTTATTGATGAGAAAACTGCAGGGAAAATATTTGTATGGGCCACAGGAAAAGCAAAATATTGTTACTTGATACTCTAATTTTCACAAAATGGAAGGGGTGGATTCCACAGGCAGAAAATTGACATGGAACCAATGAACACACCCATTCTAGTCACCATTATTTATCAATGATTGGCATTTACATATACTCTACAGCTTCATAGTAGACCTTCAGACATTCACTAATCCTTACAACTTTCCAGAAAGGTAACAAGGTAACTTATACTATCCCAGAGTAAAGGTGAAAATAGCTAAATATCAAATTCAATAAATTTGACCTAATTTTGTAGTGTAGACATATCCTAAAATAGAATCCACTGATACCAGTTATATCAGTTACATGGATGCAAAACTTTATGATTTAAGAAATTGTCAACTGTTAATTTTGTTTTAAAACTTGCAGTAAACTATGATGTCCATTGGTGACAGAGTCATGCATTTCACCCATATAGACAGTCATTCCTGTCTACACAAGGGAAAATTTCCAAAAATCATTCATTCCATGGTTGCCAAATTTCAACTCCTGTGATATAGCCACATTATGAACACTGGTCTAAACAGCTTTAGTGTGTTTTAATGGTCATGCAACTCTGTTCAAAGTAAGTCTAATGAATACAGTGTTTCAAATTGCAGTAGTCCGCCCATACTTTAAATATATAGTACTTTATTTTGTTTCACAATAAAAAAACAAAGAATGGACTGGAGCAGGGACTATAAAGGCAGTTGCATAATTCCTCAATTTCTTGGAACATAATGTTTGTGTGCATACATATATCAAATATTTAGACCAAATAGCTTCCAAGAACTAATGGGTTGCACCAAAAGACACAATCACATTCTGAACATTCAGGATTTTCTAAGATTCAATTAAAAAGATGTATTTATTAATAAAACACAGTATTTTCCCCTGCTTATTTGGAAAACAACAGCCTTAGAGCTGGTTTTCAAGGACCAATAATAAGCATTTACAAGTACTGCATTCAAATCCATGTCCAATCTACTTTTATGAAGATTTAAACAGAAAATTTGGAATTTGTGAGAGCCAGTCTCTGAAAGAATCCCTTTGCAATAATGTCGCTCATCCTCTTGAGAATTCAAGGGCAAGGTTTGCCACCAATGGAATCCATCCTTATATAATGCACAAGTTCATAGATTAGCCAGAGAAAAATATTCTCCCATTCCCCAGCCAGTTAAGTCTCCACCTTTCCTCTACTGGCTCCTGAAAAGCAAGAAAATAGTTAAGCAGAGGGGAAGGATTGTGTAGGCACAGGGAGAGTCCTCACTCTACATGCAGGAGTACCCTTTCTATATTGTTTTCTACTGAGAACAAAATTATTCTTATCATGGTATCAAGCTCTATGATCTTCAAAAAGATTCTGCAAGATTGGGCTATGAATTCATAGAATATTGTGTTTTAGCTGCCATCTCTGACTCAAGAATTACTGCCAAAATATTAATGGCTGTGTTTATGAATAATGCTAGAAGCTTTGTAAAGATAGATTTTGCAGTGTTGTAATGTCATCATTCATTCTGAACTCATTTTAGTATGAAAAGGTTTACCTAAAAGCTTTAAGTATAATGTGGCACAAAGTTCTAAAAAGCAGGTACAATAATTAGACATATACAAGATATTCTTCTACTGGACACTCAAATATGCTGTTTTCTTAGCCTAATCTTTGCTTATCATAACTTCACTCTGGAAAAAAAAAAGATGTTATGAATCATTACTTATTGATTGGCTTAAGTGCACTTCTTGGAGTGTGATAGCATAGTATGATCATATCTGCTCACAAAAAGTAGTGTAAGTAGATGCCTACTTCAAAACCTATCTTTATTATTTATGCAATTAAGTGTGTGTCTGCATAAAGCTCTGTGTAGATGAGCAGTAATATTACACCACCCTGACGTGGGTTTAGTTTGCTGTATCAATGAAGCCCATATTAAATTTACAAAGGTTACAAAACCATTAGCACTGATGGCTTTCAAGGAGTAAACGTTCACTATGACTCATACTTTGTTCATTTGTGCCACTTAGAAATTAAGTATTCTTAATTGATGTAATGCACCACAAGTTCCAACGGTTCTCAGCAACAGAAGCACATAATTCCATTGTAATCTGAGTACAGTATTCTAATTGATTAATTGAGTTTTCTTGTAAGATTGTGCAGGAGTTTTAGATTTAAGAAGGTTATCCTTGTTCTATGTAACAATAAAAATGATAGGACCTGCAATATAAAGTAATCTTATCAGTGCTGGATGAAAGTACATAGCTTTACAGACTAAATGAAATGAACATTTTGGCTGGCAACAAGTGGCTTGTACTTTACATCAAACAAGCATTAATAGCAGGGAAGGAGGGAAGGAGGTTAAATGCAATTGCCCCACATTTAGCATTTCTCTCCTACTTATTCCTTCTATTACCTGCTAGGCATAGAATCTTTTATTATTGATGTAATACTTCTCAGTTTATATAATAGTAAAACTTGAGAATTTTTCCCTAAAAAGAAGTGAAGGTGATTTACCTAATATTGATCAATGTCAAAAAGGTAGCAAACACTCGCTAGCTGGAAATAAATAAATAAATAATATATATCTTAAAAGCCTTAATTAAGTTCACTCTTACTACATAAGAACAGCCATTCTAGGTCAGACCAAAGGTCCATCTAGCTCAGAACCCTATCTGCCAACAGAGGCCAATACCAGATGCCCCAGAGGGAGAGATCACAATAGGTAATCCTCATGTGATCCCTCCCCTGTCACCAAACTCTAGAGAAACGGTGGCTAGGGATACCATTCCTATCCATCCTGACTAATAGCCACTGATGGACCTAACCTCCATAAATCTATCTAGCTCTTTTTTGAACCCTGTTAAAGTTCTAGCCTTCACCACATCCTCTGGGAAGGAGTTCCACAGGTTGACTGTGAGCTGAGTGAAGAAAAAGTTCCTTTCGTTTCTTTTAAACCTGCTGCCTATTAATTTAATTTGGTGACCCCTAGTTCTTATACTGTGGGAATAAGTAAATAACTTATCCTTATTCACTTTTTCCATACCAGTCATGATTTTATAGACCTCAATCATATCCCCCCTTTAGTCTCCTCTTTTCTAAGATGGACTTTTTAATCTCTCTTCATATGGGACTTCTAGCTTTCGTTACCATTAAACATCATTGTTGAACCTATCTCCCAAACTGAAAGCAAAACGCAATAGAAATTTCCCCAGAAATTTGTTAATAAAAAACAGACATATGAAGGGAATTATGATCTTCCCTCTCTCTTTTATTTACTATCATCCCCCGCTACCTTATATCTAATTCAGAGTGTCTACACAGCACCCTAAACTTGAAATAAGATATGCAATTTGTGTAGCGCAAATTGTGTATCTTATTTCGAATCTATATTGAAATAGTTTTTTTTGAAATTTGGCACATCTCCACAGTGCCAAATTTCAAAATAATGTGCTATTTCAAGACATCCCTTAACTCTCATGGAATGAGGGTTACTGGGATGCTGAAATAGCACACCCATTATTTTGAAAAATATTTTGAAATAACAGGCGGCTTGTGTATACACAGGGTTACTATTTTGGGATACCTCCAGTATCCCAAAATAGCTGTTCAGTGTAGATATACTTTAGACCAGTGGTCCCCAATGTGGTGCCCATGGGCGCCATGGCACCCGCCGGGGCATTTATGTGCACCCGCCTAATTGTCTGAGCCGGCCCCGCCCCCGGTGCACGGCACATGCGCGGTGCCAGCCCTGGATGCATGGTGCATGGGCAGCCCTTGCCCAGGGTGCGCAGCACATGTGCGGGGCCGGCCCTGGGTGCACGGCACATGTGTGGTGCCAGGCGCAGGGCGCGTGGGTGGCCTCTGTCCCGGGCATGCAGCACATGTGCGGGGCCGGCCCCAGGAACATGGCAAATGTGTGGCCCAGTCCCCGGATGCCCAGTACGTGAGTGGCCCCATCCCTGGATGCCTAGCAGCCCCAAAAGGTTGGGGACCACTGCCTTAGACCATAAATTCCTCTGGGTGGGTACATGTTATTTTTGTTTGTCTTTAAACTGCTATGTACATTTATGCACTAAATATATTAAAATGTTAATAATGCAATTCATCATATGCTTGATCTTTCTTCCCTTCAAAAAAGACCGTGTGAAGAAATTTAGAAAGGGAAATTTTCCTTTAAGAATTTCCTTTAAGATTTTTTTTCTGAATTATAGACTGAATTACGGGCTGCTTCAGGACAGTTCCTCTGTAAAACCCCATGGAAGTTAATCAGTCCAGCACTACTGATCTTGAGATAGCTGAGGGAAGTCAGGATCTTGAGTGTAGAAGCGCTTTGTCTCCTCACGAGCTTTGCTTAGCTCTTCTTTCCTCCTCACCAAAGCAAGACTGCATTGTAGCCATGTCACAAACACACTTAAAATAAAAAGAAAGCGTTCTCTCTGATTCTGGTGGTGAGAAAGTTTGCACAAAAGTTAAATGTCATATATCTGGATTTAGAAAAGAATTAAAGCACAAGTGTCAGTCTACTGATAGAAAAAATCATTTACATTCCCTACCTGAACAAGGATGCTATCTTGAACTGGAATGTTGGGCTTTCCCAGTATGCTTTAGGAATTGGAAGTGATGAGTAATTCCCTCTTTTCAGGGCTTGGCAAGCCCTGAATAGATAGTTTGAGTGGCTGGCTTCCCCAACTTTCTACAACTCCAGAAGAAGATGGTAACAATGTTTGCAAAGCTATCTGCATTGTGGGCCCCCTAATAATTACTTACAGGTCTAAAACAATATAGCTATCTACCAGCAATTGTTGTTATAAAGCATGAATCCAACTATGTATCTCACAACTATTCTAGTGTCAAATGACTAACTTTGGAGAAGACACACATCATATATAGCAGAGTTTGGAAGGTTTCTGGTAGAATTCTGACTTTCTGGTGGCTTTCAAGAATTTGAAAAAGTCTATCTAGAACTAATAGTTCATTTGAATTAAAGCCACACAACCCAATATTTGGTTTATAAGTAAATCTATATTTCTCTCCTCTTCCATTTCCTTTCCCCTGCCCCACTTTTTGTCTCTTGCTTTCCATAATCTGACTTTCTGAAAAATGCATGCTTTCCTCTTGCCAAGCAGAGTTTATTCCTAACAACGCCTGCCTCTGTGTCACACCAGCTCACAATTTGTATCCCCAATACACCAAGGTCCACAATTCATTTCTGTCATGGTTCAAAGCTATCCTGAAATAATCACAAAGCGACACTGTGAAATTACTGTAAAAAATTGTGCGGCAGTGTCATGACATTTTATAATTGAGACCTCTAGTACTCATAGCTCTATCAAAGCCCATAAGGAAGAGGGGAAAAATTGTGTTTTGACAGACATAGCAGCTTGAGATGTGCAAGCAAGATTGTGTAAAATCAGCCATGTAGAAAGCGATCGGATGTTCCAGTTTCTGCCCCCATGAAATTGGCACAAATCAAGTGGATTTGACTTCAAGAAGGTGGTTAGGAGCAACGTGAAAGCAAATGAGGAGGTAATGGCTACTCAATGACTTAACCTGTGTCATAGGGCAACTCAGGTGCCAGCAAAGAATCAAATAAAGATGAATGAGCTTATCACAGGGCTATGCACTGGCTCATTGGGCCCAATTTAATTAAACAGAAAAACTGTTCACATAGAAAGATTAATAGAGCATCCACATATAGTGAGTGAGTGTGTAAAAGTAAAGAACACCACACACGTCGGCTCAAATGTTAGTAACAGCTGTTGTGTGGTGTATCTGTCAAAATAATGAAGAAAAGCATTAGATTGAAAAGAATAATTTACTGATAAGTTCCTGTACTTGAGACAGGCACATCTGTTGGCTAAAGGATTGAACTGAGGGTTAACTTGTATATGATAAAGTTCAGAAAAACCCACTGGACTAACAAGTTAGCTAACATCAACTCACAAATATGTAAATGTCCTAATAGGCAACCTTCATTTCTTAGTGTTTTCTCCAGCTAAAATTTTCACCTTAAGGCTGCTCAGAATTATTTCAAATATCTAATTGAAAAGCTATTTATTTGAAAATAATTTTTTAAGTCGCCTTCTTGGAAGGAAAATTCTTCTTCATTTAAGTAGTATTCTAAATAGCATCTTTAGTCCATAACCATCGGAGACTTGAAAGTGAAGAAAAGATTTCCTAGCCAAACAAAGTACTGAATAGGATTCATAAATATATATTAGAACTATGTCAACATGGAATAAGCAGACTGGTAAGTAAAATCTCCCTTTCAAGGAAAAAAAAAGTAGTAAGGTAGAAACTATGCTAGTTAACAGTTAGTGCAATAGGGTTTTTTTTTTTCTGTTTTGAGTTTTGATACCATTTCATTCACAGGTTCTTGGAGTTTTGTGATTCCAGTCTAATTTCCATTAGGTACAGGTACATTTGACCACAGGACCACACACTTGAGTTCAACTGTCAGTCTTTATTCAGAGAGGTCCAGGCCTAGAACAGCAGAGGCATTTACTAGTCAGCACTGTGGTACATTGGCAGCACCAAATAGGGGAAAACATCTAGCATCTGCCCTATGGCAGATATCCCCCCTTCCCATGTACAATGGCATAGTTAGGTGGTCTTACTCCAATAATCTGGATCCCAGAATTTTCTAAGTATCTGGGCGTGCTCCTCCCCTGACACTGGGCAGGAAGCTGTAATTTCTGAATTCACAGATGTTAAGGATATTAGAACATGTTAGACAATTTTTCCGCTGAGTTGCCCATCTGCATTTTATCATAGGATTCTCTGCTACAGAATTGGCAGCATGGTTTTTTACCTGCTTATATTGCCTTGCTACCTGCTAGCTACACACAAATTCCTTCTGAGGTAAAAAAAAAAGCCACAGAAATGTAATTACTACTATCTTGAATAGCAGCAATCGACATTGTACTTTTAAGTTAACATAAGAAAGGAACGTACAAGTGATGTGTTCCTTGAGTTCTTCCCACCACTGTCAGGTCCTGTTTTCTGACCTGACACACAACACAGGAGGTAATGTTGGGGATACAGAAATATATATCATATGTGGGAAATCATGCCTGTCCAAATGGAGTTTCTGAAATTTTGCAAAGAAGAAATGGAAGGGTCTTTTTCTGATTCTTTCCTACTAGAGTTTCACTTGAACAGGTACTAACAGACAACACAGAAAAAAGTTTCCATATGCACGAGTCCAGGATGAGCACAATTTAGAACAAAGTGGGTAATCAAAAGTGAGAATAAAAAAATGCAGTCTTGCACATTCCTACTATCTGAAAGTAGAAACTCTGTCCATAGATACAAATGTGATTTAAAATCAATGCTTTGAATCTTCAAACAATTAATCAAGGTTTTCTTTCAGTAGATCATTTTAACTACATTTTTAGGAACACAAAACTTTTTTTTTTTTAAAAAGCACGAATGGTCCTCTAGCACCTTAGAGACTAACAAAAAAGTTTTGTTAGTCTCTAAAATGCTCCAGCACTGTGATGGGGTGGATATCCCTGCTGGAGGCCTTTCCACACCCTGCTTAGCAACAGGAGCTGAAGATAGGTCCTCCAAACAGAACAGAGTGGCAGCCTCTGCTGCAGCCAATCAGGGTGCAGCAGGCTGATATAAAAAGCTGCTAAACCAGGGCTTGGCAGTTCCTTCCTGGAGCTTGATCCAGGCAGACCTCAGGGTAGACTGGGAGAACATGCAGGACAGCTCAGAGTAGAAACTGACTGGTTGGAACCAGGTCCCGCGGCTAAAGAGTATCCAAGAAGCCATCAGCAACCCTTGCAGAACCCTGGACAGGGAGAACATGACAACAAAGCCCGAAAGAAAGGATTGGATGGAGTAGTTTCCTGGGGAAATGACCCAGGGACATGACAGCAACCAAACACTTTGAGACTTAGCAGGTAACTACTACTTATAGGGTCCCTTGGCCAAGACCCAGAGGAGTGGGTGGGCCTGGGTCCCTCTCAACCCCCAGCAACCACACCAGGGGGTAAAAGAAGAGGCCTGGTCCCAGGCTACAGACTGGACATTGCCTCTCTGCGAACAGTCAAGTAGACACTACAAGACTCCCCTCAGCCACCAAGGGGCACTCATAAGAAAGGCAGAGCCCTTTACAAACACCATTCATTGGTTTTTAAGTTTTTTCAGCTACATACTAACACAGCTACCCCTCTGACATTTTTAGGAACACAGACATTCTCATAACAAGGCAGGTCATGGTACCCCAATCATCTATGTTATCATCAACAGCAGCCAGTACCAGATGTTTGAGGAAGATGTGCTTTACTAATCAGGCTTGACACGTGACATACAGAGATAAATTTTATCTGACCAGAATGTTGGGGGAAGGGAAAAGACTAAAGATTGTTCAAAACAAATTAAAAATGGGTAAAGCAGAGCAAGATAGGCAACAAACAAAAAACCTTTTGTGGGTCCTGAAAAGTGTTTCTTGCCTCACTATGGTCAAGAGCTAATTGCCTGGAAATAATCTGAAGTAGTGGCATTTTGGTTGTGGATGACTGGCCACCAGAGGATGTCTCATAGCTCCTCTACCATTTCCTCAAAGGAAGATAAGTGCTGCCTTGCCTTTCACTGGGAGCACGAGATTGATGTGTGAAAATCCTGTGCAGATAGGACCTTCAGAGCTGTTCTCTTTTCATGTGGATCATCCACTGTCATATACAAAATGTCATCCCTTTAGAGGAAAACCTCTCTCCACTCTGCATCCCCCTCTTATGAGCATCAATAAAGGGTCACTTCACACACCATTTTTAATGGTAACTCAGCATGACAGGGTGTCCATGTACAGATTGTGCTCAAATAGAATTGAGCTTTGCTGGAACCATTGCCCTCAAGAAACACATTTGAGCTAGATTCTTGGCTGCCTACAATTTTTACCAACTGTTTGAATGGCACAATGCCCGCTCACAGCCTGGTAAGAGCTTACGGCATAATTGCCAGACCAACAGTGGGTTTACGTATTCAGGTTCACAACAGAGCAAGTGGGAATCCTTCCTCTCTGTGTCCGAACTTTTAAATAACTGGGGCATCTTAGTTTTGACTGGAGCGGCTCACATTTATGTGATGAATAAAATGAATGACAAGAGAACAACCTGAAAACTCTGGGAATGAAAGGCAAAGCTCAAGGGTAGTTACTGGATGCAAATAATGCATATTGTATAACAGCAAGTTCCTGAGAGACCTGGCAAACCTTAGAAATTCATATAAGAGGAGAAGACTATACCAAGCAATTCTGTGTCCAATAATGGCACTTGGAGAGAAAGCTGTCACAGAACAGCAAAGAAATCCAAAAAATAAAATAAGCAACATGATGAAGGGATAAAAATCTTGATTTATGCTCTATGGCGTGGTATAGGAAAAAGACTTCAGATAATTGCATATGATATTTTTTCTGGTGCATTTTAATCCCACCCCTTATGATGATTAAGAAGGAATAACTCAAAAAAACCAACAAATAGTCTAGTAGCACTTTAAAGACCAACAAAACATGTAGATGGTATCATGAGCTTTCATGGGCACAATCCACTTCTTCAGATGACTGAAGTGTTGGAAGTCCAGATCCAAGAATAAATAAGGGAAGAAGGGAGTGGGGGGAGGAGAGGGAGGAAAAACAATTGAAGGGGAGGAAGAAAAAAGACAGTGAGTAGATAAGCGTCAGAGGGATAGCCAAGTGGGTCTGTAACAGGAAAAACTTTAAAAAACAACAATTAGTCTAGTAGCATCTCAAAGACTAAATAGTTAAAAGAGGCTGATAAGAACCATTAGTTAGCACCTGGAAAGGAAGATGACCAACACTAGATTCTACACAGACATCAAGAACCATTAGTACCTTCATTGTTTGGTTGGTTGATAATGTTGCGAGCCATCCCATATCACAATTCAAACTATTAGTATAAGAATTAAACTTGTGAATGGTGTTAAGATCCAATCCTTCTCTGTGTATTTGGCTTGTGGAATTGGTCTGAAACAAAACAGCGACTTGGAGATCCATTAATGAGTGTTCAGGAAAATTAAAGTGTTCTCCAACAGGTTTTTGTGTGTTGCATTTTCAGATATCTGATTTGTGTCCATTAATTCTTTCCTGTAGAGACTGTCCAGTTTGACTGATTTCCATTGCAATGGGTCATTGCTGGCATTTGATGACATAGATCACAATTGTGGATGTGCAGTTAAATGAGCCTCTGATTTGGTGGCTGATGTAGTTGGGTCCAGTGATGAAAATGCTTGTGTAGATGTGTGGGTAGAGTTGGCACTAGGGCTGATTGCAGGGGTGGATGCTTATGATGTAGCTGTGTTTCGTGGTTACCAGAAAGAATTTGTTTAAGGTTAGGAAGGAATAGACAGTGTACTGCAATACTAGAGAAGATTACACCTTTCTCTTAGCCATGGTCTCCACTTGATTTGAAGTAGATTGACACCATGATTTTTGACTGCTAGGAACTGAAGCCTGGAAAGGCGATTTAGCCCTACAGCTATTAGCAGTAAGCTTGTATGTTTCTATTTAAAACATTTTAGTTAGCTTGGCCTTGTCAGGAGGTCTCAGAGAATCCACTTCCTCCTGCATACTGGTGCATCACTGTTCCTTCAGTGAAGCTCCACTTTGTCACTAGTACGTTGTCAGTGTGGTACATCTTCCATAAATAGACACAGAAGGAGGCACAGAAAGCCTCAGTGACTCTGACCAAAACTTCCAGAAATGATAAATGTTACTGAGTAAACTTTCATTTTTCCCCACAAGCAGTGTCTAGAAGTACATACATCTGTTCACTTCAAAGAAAATAAACATTTAAACTAAAGCTGAAGGAACTGGATCAGACAAATTAACAACAAACCACCCAGAATCGTCATCCTTCAAACCAAATTTGAGCCAAATGTCTATTGAGGATCAAAAAGAGGAATTATTTCTCCTTCATTTTCATAATCTCTTCATTTCCTGGTTCCAATCAAGACCAGAGGCAGACTGAGAAAATACTTAGCACAGAAAGGGACATTTTGCATCATGCTGCTGCAATGACTTTAGGAGGGAATGTGCTTCAGGGAGCACAATTCTTCCCTAAACTCCCAGATGCATAAGGATATTTTAGAATGGAGCAGTCAACCAATCTTGTGATTCAGTAGGGTATATCAGCCAGGACACTTCCCTGTCACCTCTCAAGGCACACAGGGAATAATTCCTGCATTACTTGGTGCTGTGGATAACTCATTGCTCTAGGTGCACCAGGGTGATGGTGGGAATGTACTAACTCATTTCTTCCCATTTATCTCCCACCCTGTGAAGCAACACAAAGAGCACCCACAATTTGGCCCTAAAACAAAACAATGCATCTTTGGACAAGATGAAATGCTTCAGGAAACTGAATGGATTATGCAGAAGAGAACTTTGGCAGTTTTATTTTGTTTTTGTTTTTAAATGTGGGCTGGTTTCTTGAAGGGTTACCAGCTGATCCTTCTCACAGCTGACTACAATACATTTAGAACCAGATTCTGTCCTCTAGTGCATCACATGGGACTCCTGGTGACTCCAGTGGAGTGCATCCAAGGGCAGCATTTGAACCTAGCATGTTTATTTGCTTTTTCCATTTGTATGTCACATTCCCATTATTGTTAGTAGGAGTGACCATGCATAGTCACCTGAGAAGGGAGGACCCTACCCATTCGTTCCACAAATGGAGTAGCTGGTGTTTCATAATAATATAAATGGTTTTCTTTCTCCAGTAAAACCTGCTCTGTTTCAACAGCCTCTGTTTATTTTCCAGTACCTATGCAAGACCAATTCCTATGACATCATTTAAATTCTCACATGTTTTATACATAATAGAAAAGACATCTCTTCTCCAGGCACTGAAATCAAAAGTGATTCTGTATAGACAACCTTGATATATGTTTGCCAACAATCCCTAAAATGTCATTACACTGTGGAAGGATTAAAAACATTGAATCATGTGGTGACCTTTCAGTAGAACAGGGATTTTAACCCTCAAGCAAAATTTACTGTTGAAAGTTCACTGTCTCTTAATTTAGTGCACTTCTCACTATCAAGCAGAACACAGAATTACATTTTTTGCCTTTTATTATCACTACATTAATTATATTAGACTCACTGTTTAGGGAAAAGTAGCATATTCTGAATCGTGTGGAGTTTAATCTCTGCTGGCTAGTGCATCTCATTACACATGAAGCTACATAAAACTCAGCATGGTTGGCTCCTGTAACTGTGGCAGGGTTTGCCTACAATATAGCCATATGACTAAGTGAAGTGATAGGAAAAACATGTATATTTAGCAATGGACAACTTTATGTTCTTGGTGCATTCATAAGGTGATTTTAGCTTTCAGAAATTAGGGATTAACACAGCTGTGGTCTCACGAGCTCCGAGGAAGTGTTTAGCCGCCTTTTTAATTTCTATGTAGGTAATAAGATACAGCTACGCAAGAACTGAAATAAACCCAAATTTGAGGGGAAAAAAATCAAGAAAAGGAAAGGAAAAGGAAAAAAACTCCCCAAACAATGCCTCTTCCTCTGACAGCAAGTCTCTCTTAACAGCCTCAAGTGTTTAACATATTGAAACAGTTCATCTTCCTTCAATGAACTTTAATAACTCTGCCAGGTAAGAAGCTATGCTCCATACTTCTTCATGTTGTCTTTCCCCCTCAACATATCTATACTGATCTCCTCATCTGGTCAACTTTACAGCTCTGGTGTTTGGAGACCAGCGAACACAGTTATTACCATCATCAATAATCTGTCCCACTTTCTCCTCTTCATTTCTCATGCCTTCTCTTGCCCCTTCAAAATCTAATAATAGCTCTTTTCCATGATGGCTGATCAATACAAGAGGGTACCTGTTCATTTTACTCAAGGTGCCCTGCTAAAGTAATATGACAAAGGAACAAATATGATTCTGACTATATTGCATCAAGTAATAAGAAGATTCACCAGAAAATTCGCTTTGGGGCAAATATCATGAAAAGCTACAATCATTTTTTAGACATAGAACTAATCTCTCCCTCCCCTCTCCAGGTATAATAGTTAAAAACATTAATACAGACAAACTTTCATGCTGTTCAAACAACAAAGCAGTAGCATGGAGGACAACATCAAAGATGGATAACATCCGGAAAGTTAGCTGCTCACTACCATGCAGGATTGGATCCTTAGCACAGACATGTCAATTAATGTTAAAGGGATTTATGAATGCATAAAGAGTAACACGTACCATATAGTGTGATTCATCTTACTGGCCCATGAAATTAAAACAGAGATGTACGAACTACAGAATACACAAGGTAACGGTATTCCTCCCACAATGTTCTATGTAAGCACATGCAAAAAAGATGATTGGGTGGAATGTTAAACATGTGCAACTAATCAAGCATTAGATCTATGAAATCTAACATGTTTTTATTATAATTTGTATACATACACATTTACAGCATGCTAGGTCTACTGCTGGATGGACATAGTAGAACTGCTTGTATAATACTATACTAATTAAATATGCTAATCAAAGTGATTGAGCTTGATTCTGTCATCCTTAAACAGGAGGAGGATTGAGCCCTTAGTGTCTGGAGGAAGCTACAAGAAGGAGAAAACTCATTTTGGTCAATCTCGTTGTCAGTACTGCAATTTCAAAACAAAATTACACAAACAAGTCCTTTCTACACTAGAATATAAACATCAGAAGTAGATCTCAAAACATTTATTTTAAGAGGCCATCAAATGGCAATTTAAATACCACAACTAAAAATGTACCAGAAATTTGTACATGCTGTGTTGTACACAGAGAATACATAGTCCTTTCAGCAAAAATATCCCCTCACATGCACACACATCTCTTAAAAAAACCAACCTTATAATTGAATCAAACTATTCCTCTTTGGGATTAATTCATTTCACTCAAACTCAGTATCTGTCTATGCCAAGTATTATACCATATGTTGTGATTACATTAAATTGTATTTTTATACAAAAACACTGAAAAGATGTGTGTGTCTCGCTAAAATAATCTTAAGCATTGCTGCTTTACATTCCACGTTAATAAACTTAAACAACAGATAGTCTTGCAGCACCTTAGAGATTAACAAAACATGGTATCATGAGCTTTCGTGGGCACAGCCCACTTCTTCAGATGAATGGAGTTAAGGGATCCAGGGGACAAATAAATAGCAGAGAAAGAAAGGGGATGGGAAGGGAAGGAGAAGGAAAAAATATATTGTCAATTAGTGTCTATGGTAAATGAGGCTGATAGAGTGGGTTCTAAGTACTCTAACTACCTGGAGATTGGATTTTTATGTCATTAGGGTGTGGAATGTAGCGGGCCATCCAGTTAAAGTCATTGTTTATACCTCTATTGCAGGCGTCAAACTTGTAAATGAAATTAAGTTCTGCAGCTTCTCTCTCCAGCTGTTTTTTGAAATTGCCTTGTAATAATATTGTCACTTTTAGATCCATTAGTGAGTGCCCAGGCAAATTAAAATGTTCCCCAATAGGTCCACTTGAAGCTAGCTATAAGAATGTTTGTCATATTTCTGTAGCCTCAGTCCTGATTCATATTTTTAGAAGATTACAAATAGTTTTTAAACTGGTCAGAATCAGTTCTGGGTTAGAAACAGATGGGATGTTGGTCTGTCTGACAGTAAACCACCACTATTTAAAATCTGGATTTAAGCATACAAACATGTTTCAGAAAGTACTGATAATCTGCTGATGGATGGAGTTTTGAAATGTATAGATTAAAAAATATGGAGTTATGTTAACTTAAAATTAACTACTAATAAAACCAGGGACATTCTCATTAGTCAATTTATAACAATAATTCTTATGTGACATCTTCCTATATTATTTATGTTACTGAAACAGGGATGAATTAGAGAATATACCATCTTTGCTAATATCTGAGGATATAGAGTGTGCTGCTCATGAAGAGTGCTTATTTTGTTGACTCTTCTGCTAAGAACAGGACTACATGACAAAAAGTGAAAGAGAAAACATGTTTAACATTGCTGTGGTATATAGTTATATCCTTTCAGGGAATCAATTATGATTCTGTCAACATACACGGCATTTAGTTGAAACTAATACTTAACATCACCTTGGTTTTTACAAGGATTTTGTTTTTTGTTTTAAATAAGTTACAAGATAGCTAAGATAAGAAATTCAAAAAGTCTGCCTCTGTGCTATGCAAATATGTATGAATAATTAATATTTATCTTCAGTATACATTTTTTGAAAACTGTAATAAGTTATAAATATGTGGGAATCTCTTTTTTAAAGCTGTATTAGTTTTTTTCTTTTAGGTATACAATTACAACCAGAAATTCATATAATAGTTTAAGAACATATTTTCTCTTATGATTAAATAATTATTTTGTGTTACAAACTTTTGGAAATAAACCTTCTGAAAAACACCAACAGTTTTAGCAATTTTGAGGATAACTGTTTCTTCCCTTGAATCATCTCAGTTAATTTTTTTTCTACAAACCCAATACAAGATATTTTTCAGAAAAGTGGACAAGTGATTTATCAGGGAGATTGATTTATAATTAAATATTTCATCGCCATATGTTAATGTTCTGTATATTCAAAAAAATAACATTACACTTAAGAGGCAATGTTTCAGATTCACTTGTTCAATATTTTGATTCAATTTTATTGCCCATGGAATTAACTTTCTTTTCCCTTTCAAGCTCTAGTAATTCTGATCGGCTACGGTGACACCTGCTGATGGCAGAATTGTTCAACTAAAGATGAACATGGCCAACCCAACTCATTACTTATTGTAATATTTGAGCCCAAGAGAACTCACAATTAAAAATGTTCCACATGATCAAGCATGCATGTTCATTCCCACATATCCCACACATCCTATGGCTTCTTTTTCTCCCTAGTCATAAATCAAGTCTAGAGATTCCTCTCTCAAGAGACAGGAAGATAGGAGCAGAAAATCTGACAAACTGTATCACAGCTATTCCATTTATTTTACACTCATCGTCTCAACATGTTTTTATTTACATCTATTCCACCACAATAATTTCACTAAACACATCTCAGAGGGCAGGCAGTGATCTTTCACTTCCAGCTCTCATACACTTTAGTACATATAATATGGTCACTAGCAAAGAGTACTGCTCTGGCTGAAACCTAAAATACAACACAAATAATAAAACAATTACTCTGAATGATACTGCATTCTGGTTATTTTTTAAAAACAATTGCTTAATGATCATGTTCATTTCCATTCTTAGAACGTGTGACCCATTCACAAGGCTGCAAAACTAAGGCAATGTTATTTTGAACAAGTATTTGTTATAACCTTCCACACTTTAGAAAAATGACAGAAATTTTCTGAATTTAAATCAATGACTTCCCCCAAAAAATTATTTTTATCCTGTTCTAGCCAATAGGCACAATATACCTGAAGTATTTTTTTTCTAATACATTATGTAGTAGAAATATTTTATATTTCCTTCCCTCTTCCAGTGCACGGGTAAGCTGTTCATGCTTTGAGTCTATTTAACTAACACTGGCTATTGGTCAGATATTTTTATAAGTGTCAAATCTTTGCAAAAATAAAATCTTACATGATTGTGAACCAACATATTGAAGAGCAAGTTTTTTTCTTTCACGTTATAATGAAGATGAGATAAAACAAAGGTATAAACAAAATATAAATATTTACATCACTCAAGTGTTTTTGCACCTGAAGCCTGAAAACTAGCTAAGTCTGCATATGTATCTTTATTTATGTAGGATTCATTGTAGATATAAAGCTAGCCAATAAAAGAGGAACACTAAACATAATTTAAACGAGTGATATGAACATAATTTTCCTAAACTGTCAAAAGTATTGCAGATAATGATATATATGACAAAAGTAATCACTTCATCACTGTTGACTTAGATAAATATGAGTTAGCTTTGAATTGCTGTCCTTAAAATCCAGCAACAGAAAACAAGTGCAAGGTACCCATTAACATAACCTCAAAAGTTAAAAAGTAAAGAGCTGTGCTACGGGACCAATTATGATGTTTGCTACTCGCTAGTGCCACCACATGGAGTGATATTTGAATATAATTCAACTGCTGTAGACTCAGAGAAACTGTCTGTAAATAATACACTGCATACCATATTTCAATAAGACAGCAAACAAAGATATCCAATCTTCTCGATGTTGTGTGAAGTTCAGAATATATCCTTGTGAAAATGGAGATGTCCCATTTCTAAGAGCATGAATGCACTGTAGTAAAAGCAGAACAGTCAAACTGCTTTATTCTTCCAATAAAAGAAAGAACCATTTGGTAAAAGGATGCATTACACATTTTCTATTTAAAGCAGTATATAAGAAACAGATGTTAAGTCTTCCTTCGTAGAAAAAAGGAGTGTTATAAATGAATTAAAGTGACTTTTCAGTGGATCTCCTACTCTTCTTTTTTCCAGTAAATTTGTGTGAAAAATTAAGCAAAACTAAAATATAATGTAGTATACAGAGGCCAAATTGTGCCAAAGTGTCTGTGCATGAAACATGACTTGTAACATAAAATCAGACTTGTGCAGCTAAAATATCATATTAAAACACACAGAATATCAATTATAAAGCTATGTGTAGTTTTACTTTATGGTGGCCACAAACAGAACAGAGGCAGACAAAATTATACTGTAAGAAACCTACTGTTGTGTAATTTCTGTTTCCTTTTCAGCATGAGATACAAGAAAGTTATTTGTACTATTTATAGGAAACAGGTTTACAATAAATCTTTTTTGGATAATGTTGATCTGGACTGTGCTGGCTTTTAACAACATACAAGATACTGTCAGCCAGGTCTAGGATTCCCTTAGTAACATTTCTACTTCTTAGATGACAATATTAAGGTATTTTCTGTTGTAATTTTCTTCAGAAGAGCTATAATTAAATATTCAAGCTGGGTTTTACTGGAGTCTATTGTACTCAAACATTTTTAAAAAGCAGGGCTTAGTGTTAGCAGCTCAGACTCACTGTCGGAATGCTGCCTCTCAAATGGCTCCATTGAACTCATCCTTAACGATCTACTCTCAGTTACCTAACTTCAACGCTATTTTTCCTGAGACTGCATTAATGAATCCAATAAATAAAGCATTGTATCACCCATCCAGTATAGACATTAATTTTAGAACAAAACATTAATCAATTTAAATTTATGTACTAATGCAGACACAATCAATTTGAACTTCTTATGACAATTAACAAAGCTTTTGCTACATCCCTAAAACACACTGACCCATCAATTATGGTTTGCATCAAACTAATGCTAATGGTACCTCCTTGTTCCTTAGGCTGTCAGCAGCCTACCTGATTGGTCAATTTCAATGCAGCAGATCAATTAATATAAATTATACATGCACGGAAAGATGGGTTAATATCATAAGTTCATTTAATTAATTGTGTTTGATTAAATGAGGTACTTTCATTAGCCCTCTTAGCCATGAACCACATATACATCATAATCCTTTTACAAGCTCAGCCGCCCAGACACAGACCTGACACTGGGAGCATATTCAAATTACCAGCCGCAGCCATGCAAACCTCCCTGCATAATTAACAACTAAACGAGCTGCAGTCACTTAAGCTGAAAAGAAAACTGTTCACATCAACCTCTCTGATACTGTTTAAATTGAAGATGTCATGGGTAAAACAAAGGTGAACAGACAATGGTAATTAAAAATTAAAAAGGACAAGGGGGATTTGCTACTAATGGAAGCAAAGTGAAAAAGAGGACTAAGGGCCTGGTTCCAAAATTAATACATAATTTTATATATTGTCTGTTTTAGTTAGCTGATGTTAGTTGATTCTGCTCTGGATCTTTAAAGAATGAGCCATGGTAGGGTTCATAATTCTGATTTTAAGGAAAATCGTAGCTAATACAGAGATCATCTTGAATGGGGATGAGTTTATAAGCACAAATGTATTAACAAGTGAAATTCTAATAGGGGTACACTTTGTTTTCACTCCATACAGGAAGTGAGCTATTTCCACAGGGAATGTTGTGTCATATCCAATTCATTTGAAGTCTACAGACTTGCCACAGCTTCATCTTCCAATACCAGCAAGAGGTGTCCAACAGCATTCTAAGAAAGAGCTGGCATATTCCTCTATGGCTCATCTACCTGCCATGGATGGTTCTGAGAAGAATAGATTTTCCTTCAGACAACATGACTGAGCCCATGTACATAACATATACGGTATATAAAACTGATGGAAGTTATTCTCTCTCTCCTGGTTCAATGCACATTCTTCCAGGCATAATTTCATTTCTCAATGCCTAAAGTACAGCAAACTGTCACTACAATTCAGCAACATAAAATGAACATAGGCCAAAATGATATAAGAATACAGAGGCTGAAATTAATGGTGTGCATAGTAATTAGTAGTCCCACATAAGACATCTACAAACATACAACAGAAGTGAAGAAGCACTTGACTTTAAAGTAAGACTACCTGGGCAGGAACCACACTTTCAAGAACAGTCACACACCTTATCTTCCATTATCTAATGTAAGCATACAAAAAATAATGTACGTTAGGAAACTTTTCCTGCACTACTAGTCGGATGTTCACTATAATTACCACAATTATTTAGGCAGCCCTGAAATGAAAAAAACAAAAACAAAAATGGGGTGGGATGGAGGGAAGCTATTGGAGAACAATTCTTTAAGTCATTCTGGCCAGTGGAGGACTATAACAGAGTTTAAAGAGAAGCTAGATAATTTCATGGAGATTAGGTCCATAAAAGGCTATTAGCCAGGGGATAGAATTGGTGTCCCTGGCCTCTGTTTGTCAGAGGCTGGAGAGAGATGACAGGAGACAAATCGCTTGATCATTGTCTTCAGTCCACCCTCTGTGGGGCACCTGGTGTTGGCCACTGTCGGCAGACAGGCTACCGGCCAGATGGATCTTTGGTCTGACCCAATACGGCCGTTCTTATGTTCTTATGTGGAGTATGGCAAATATTAAAAAGAAAATCCATAGCTATTTCTCCAGATATGTAAACACATGCTCTTAATATATATTTGTTTGCTGCCATGAATATTATAGGAAAGGAAATTACAAACAAGAATGTTTTAACAAAAAAGCAAATTTTAAATGTTAAACCTGATTCTAAGAATTATATTCTGTAAGCCAGGGAACAGAAACATACTAAATGATCATCATCTGTAACCAAAAGAGAACCACTTTTGGAACAATCCTACTCACTACGTTATTTAAAAAAAATGTTTCAATGTTGGTCCTCTTCTGCAAAACTTATTTTCACCCACCTCCCACAAGCCAACCAGGTATGACTTTAGGTATCTAAAGAGAGTACAAGAAGTGGCTTGCTTGTTTGCTGCTCACCTATGCTGTCCTTGGTGGGGAAAGGAGAGGTACTATGTGGGTGAAAGTAGGTTCCTGTAGGATTTAGTGACTGTGTCAACCAAATCTTCCAGGAGATACAATGTGTTTTGGTGAGAAGTTTTAACATTCACACTGAAACCATCACATTTACACCATCTTGCAAGGCAATAGTTTTGCACGACTCTAGTTTCATCAGCAGCATTTCTATTATAAGCCTTGGTTTTCAGAGGTTTGTAATAGAAACAAAATTCTCTAGGAGATGAAACTGTGGACACAAGATCTCCAAAATTAGGAATATTTTGTTTTAGCCACACTGAAATAAAAAAATTAATGAAATAGCTTTTAAAACGCATAAAGTTACCTAAACAGGTATTCGAAAATATCCAGTGCTTTCTGTGAGTTTCCAGCATTCTGGTAGCCAGAAAATGTATATCCCTCTACTTCAGAAGTTTAATATTGTAAACGTTGATTTGTGTACTAATTTATGTTACTTTCATTGTAGAATTCCTAAATTTTCTGGGCTACGTTTTAGTTTAACTCAACAGATTATGTAAATTGTAAAAACTGGCATGGGAACAAATTCTGTGCTGATGCATACACTGGATTAGTTATCAGCCATAACATTTTTCAGTGCCCTTTACTTAGACTTGAACTGAGGAAAGAGAAGATGTCCTTAGGAATTTGTTTAGCAAAATCACTTGTACTGCTAAAATGTGTTAACTACTTACCCAACTTAATTCCAGTACTTCATCAACTGATATTTGATTACACATCTCTAAGACACAAGAAATAGTGTCTTTCCATATTACTCCTAGATTCCAAGAACTTTGTTCTTGTAAAAATTAGCCACAAATATTGCATAATAAGTTATATGATATAGTTATATCATTGGAATCCTAACCTCTGCATCCCTCACACTATTAGTCCATGCAAATGAGAGCATAACTTGGTCTTGCTGTCTTACCAGTTTTGCCACAATCATTTTTGTAATGAATATATATATATGCGGTTATTATATAGACTAACTATACCAAATGTAGTTAATTAGGTTTGTATTATGACATAAGTATAAAGAACTGTATAAAGGTGAAAATGTCCATGTATGTGTTTAAGGAGGGTGGAATAAATGATAATTGAAAAATGAATGGGCTTCAAGCAGGAAATGAACATCCAGTCTCCACTGACATAAAGGCTGTAAAAATAATATGCAAGTATATACATGAATTAAGTTCTAAATGTAACAGACTTGGCCACAAACAAAACAGATGACAACTTGTGTCTTGTTACAGTTTGGCTTCACTGTATCATACTCTTCTCTTTCAAACTCTAATATTTTAAAATTAATTTACTAAAATTACCTAATCCACTTTATTTAATCTACCTTCTGGGTATGTGTATTGTTCCATTTAATGGCACTGAAACCACTTAGGGCATGTCTACAATGGGAAATTATTTCAAAATAAGTTATTTTGAAATAATAACTCCTGAAATAACTATTTCAAAATAGTTTATCCACTCTACAGGAAAGCCTCAAAATTAGTCTGAGGCAGGCTTCATTAACGTGGCTGTGCTACCTCAACTTAGAGCCCCAGAAATACTGGGCTGTCATTACTTTGAATGACTCTGGGGAGTAGTTATTCCAAAATAGCAGAAATGGAGACTTCACACTACCACTATTTTAAAATAACATTTTTGAAATGAGCATTATTCCATGTAGGAAGCTAAAGTTATTCTTTTGAATATAACCAGCCTCTTATTTCAAAAGGTTTGTTAGTGTGGATTTCTGGTTATTTTGAAATTTCCAACAGATTTCAAAATGTAAACCGGAGCTCAGGGAAAGAATGATGACCCAGATAGCTTTCAGCTCATGAGGTAGAGGCTCATGCACTAATCTCCAGAGGTCCCAGTTTTGATTTTTTCCTACAGATGATCAGGGTCTGTCAGCATTATACATGCACACTACATTCAAGTATCGCTAATTTAGCATCAAAATACATTAAAAGTAATTCTTAAAACAAGCAATTAACCCTCAACTTTGAGATGCTACAATGTTTCAACACACATAGCAAGGAGAAATACAAAGAGTGCTCCCCTAAGCTACCCCTGTATTTAAAATCCATGAAAAATCAAGTAATAATAAATCAGACCACCATTGACTCAAAGTTCCATTCAACAACTTGCTATAAAAATTGGTTTTTCCATAGCTGCTATATACCTTGGATTACTCCCACAGATTTACTAGAGCACTCCTGTTGACTCAAGCTATTTAATGTGCTAGAAGCATTAGGAAAACAAATTGGAACCCAATATAACTGTCAATTCCAATTTTTGATATACTCTTTGATCTCTAGTCAATACAACAAATCAGGAATACTGTATAGTGATGTTAGTTCATTTTGGGTGGGAGTTGGTGTTGAAATTAAGAAAAAAAAATAAGAATATCCGTATGGAATGAGCAAGCCAAAATGGCATAGTCTCCTTGGATTCTCCACAATAGAACGCAGTATCTTCTCTACACTGTGAGAATCTACCAGTTTTACACAATATAGGAAGAAGAGGGAAGGCACACTGTGAAAGGAAATCATGATTTGCTCATTAAGAAATGTGCCATTTATCCCGAGAAAGCCTCACATTCCTCTGTGAAAGAGCAAATTTCTGAGGAAATCACCTTTTTATCTACATGAAATATTCCCAAATGTGAAAAGAAAACATTTTTAACCGGCAAAAACATTGAGTGGGATCATATCCCTCCCTCAGAGCTTCATGTGACTCAATCTTCTCCGAGCCAAGTGGAAAGGGAATTTTTAGTGCTCTGTTTACCCAGAATTCCTTTCCACTATCAAAACTTGCTGAAGACTTTTTACAGGTCAAGGACCATGCTGGGGGGGAGGGGAGAATGGAGGAGGCCAAGGAAACACATAGTGTGCTCCTGCAGTCCTGTGATGATTAGGCAGACTGAAGCTGTATTATCTATTCTGCAGAACTTCTTTTCAGGGGTCCTGGTGAACATGCCTACAAAGGAGGAGTCAATGTATCTTAAATCCTGTTTTGGTGCCATTCACACAGGGAAAGCACACCCTCCCTTTGATTTCCTTACTCCTCGTAAGGAGCAGGACTACCGGCACTGATGGGAGTGCCCCATCAGTTTGAATTAGTATGTTTTCACTAGACCTGCTAATTCGAACTCTGGAAGATTGACTGCAGCAGCTTTTATCTTTTCTGTAGTGTAGACAAGCCCTTAGTCTCTCTGCCTCAGTTCCTCATTTGTTCCCTCTCATAGGCATATGGTTAGGATAAATATTAAAAAATTGAGAGCAGCTCAAATACAACAGTAACAAAGGCCAGATAAGTACTGAAGAAGATGGGGATTCCATATTTGTGACTGTATCTGATAATTACAAAATAAGGCCTCATCACTGCTGAGCAACCTCTGATTTTCTCCCTTGTATTTAACACAGTGTAAGAAACTTAGAGTCAGTAGCTATGCCAGTTTAAATCTGCTTCTAGATCCTGTAGTTTTCTATTTTGAAGCATTGGTACTCTCTACCTTACAAGCAATAAACACAAATTAGAGGATACTTAAGAGTTAAAAACACACTTGAGAAAATTTTCATGAATATAGTCACTGAACTCATTTTGATATGATTCATGGGGTCATGTTACTTGTTATTTGCAGTGCTTTGATAACCATGGGGGAATTGCAAAAATGTTAATGAATCCCAAAAGTTTCACAAATTTTCACATTTCAAATTAAAAATTCAGTATGAAAGTTCATAACTCATTATTCCCCTGCTGAATGAGTTTCAATCTTCCAATCAAGAAGAAGAAATAAGACTAACCTATCATTCACAGAATGTACAGAAAATAATCAAAATGAACAGCTCACAAACAGGCTGAATAAAGATTCCTTGAAATGATTTAAGCAAAAGCCTAAAAAAAATCCCAACTATAAAACAGGAAATAGGCTTAACTTTCAGTTAAATCACTAGCCAGAAAAAGAGAGAAATTTTTAATTGTTGTTCACAGGGTGAAATTTACCCCTGACAAGAATCAAGACTAGACTGTCAAAGGGATTTAGGAGCCTTAAGATGCAGACAGGCCTCTAATAGAATTTTCAAAAGCACCTAAAATGTTGAGTGAGTAACTTCCAAGCCTGCTAAAGTGTTTTTGAAAAAGTCTGCTAGGCAGTTATTTGTACCATAAGGCACCTAAAATACCTTTGAAAATTTCAACAAATAATGTATAAGCTTTCTGCTGTCCCTCTGTAGAGAGATGAATTTTACTCATAATTAATAAGTCAATCTGTTCTACAGATTATGTACAATTTTGTAACAATATATAAATGTTGACTTAAAACTAGATGTCGAAGGGCAAACTCCCACCCCATAGAGGAAGGAGTTGAAAGAGCTCCTTCTGGCACCAGACTCCATCATGTGCAGCTGCATGACTTGCCAACCTATTAAAACCCTGTCCATCCTCCATTACCCCTATTTAACAGAGAGAAAGTCTGAATTAACATATATCTACAGCCTGCAAAGGACAGTGTGATACTGGCAATAGGTGTGATGAAGAGAATATTAAAAGATGAACTGAAGAGAGTTTAAAATGTGGTCATATACAACCTCAGAAGAGAAAAAGAAAATGAATACGGATTCAAAAAGCAACAGTTGGTGGAGTAGTGTCTCGGTCAGGTTTTGATCCTTCTCCAATCCTAGGCAATGGAGAAACTTCCACTACCATTAATAGTTTAGAGTGAAGAAATTGTAAGGTGCTATCACTCTGCAAAAATGACTGAAAGTTTATATTGTGAGGGATTGTCACAAATAATTAAAGCTGAACTACAACTATCAGTAGAATAAAGTGTATTTGTTGAAATATTATCTTTTGGGGTTTTTTTTAAATCACATTAATTCACTTTCTAACTCTCAGCATCCAGTAAGGTTTTGGTGAACACTGTAAAACAGAATAGCTAACTGGCTGAATTATTATTTCCTACTTTACATAGATTTTCAGATTTACTCGGGACCAGAATATGAGTGACAGAGGAAACCTAAGTGTTTCTAATTATCTGGCTATACTGAAAGGAGGAGAGGAGACATTTGATATGGGTTTAATTAAGTTGCAACTTTATTATTAGATGTCTGGGAGTACCTAACAGATAATACGTATAGTGCAGGTAACCATCCTTTATTTTCTCTGTAATTACATAAGAACAGCCATACTAGGTCAGACCAAAGGTCCATCTAGCCCAGTATCCCACTCAATAATAGTGGGAGATTCAACTATCCACATATTGACTGGGTACACATCACCTCAGGATGGAACGCAAAGATAAATTTCTTCAAAAGCGACGAGGAGTCCTGTGGCACCTTATAGACTAACTGAAGTGTAGGAGCATAAGCTTTCGTGGGCAAAGACCCACTTCGTCAGATACATGCATCTGATGAAGTGGGTCTTTGCCCACGAAAGCTTATGCTCCTACACTTCAGTTAGTCTATAAGGTGCCACAGGACTCCTCGTCGCTTTTGCAGATTCAGACTAACACGGCTACCCCTCTGATAAAATTTCTTGATACCTTAATTGACTGCTTCTGGAGCAGCTGGTTCTGGAACCCACAAGGGAAGAGACTATTCTTGATTTAGTCCTAAATGGAGTGCAGGATTGGTCCAAGAAGTAAATATAACTGAACCACTTGGAAATAGGGACCATAACGTAATAAAATTTAACATCCCTCTGGTGGGAAAAACACCTCAGCAGCCCAACACTGTGGCATTTAACTTTAGAAAGGGAAATTACACAAAAATGAGGAAGATAGTTAAATAGAAATTAAAAGGTACAGTGACAAAAGTAAAATCTCTGCAATCTGCATGGAAACTTTTAAAATACACCAAAATAGAGGCCCAACTTACATCTATACCCCAAATTAAAAAACAGAGTAAGAGAACCACAGTAAGAGAACCTTGGCTTAACAACCAAATAAAAGAAGCAGTGACATATTAAAAGGCATCTTTTTAAAAGTGGAAGTCAAATCCTAGTGAGGAAAATAGAAAGGAGCATAAACTCTGTCAAATTAAATGTAAAATTATAATAAGAAAAACCAAAAAGGAGTTTGAAGAACAGAGAGCCAAAAATAATGAGACGTTAAAAACACTTGGATTTTTCATCTTAGAAAAGAGAAGACTAAGTGGAGATATGATTGAGGTCTATAAAATCATGACTGGTGTGGAAAAAGTGAATAAGAAAAAGTTATTTACTTATTTCCTGATAAAAGTTATTTACTGATTTACTTATTTCCAAAATATAAGAATTAGGGGCCACCAAATGAAATTAATAGGCAGCAGGTTTAAAACAAACAAAAGGAAGTAATTTTCATTCAGCACACGATCGACTCCTGGAACTCCTTGCCAGAGGATGTGGTCGAAGTTAGGATGATAACAGGGTTCAAAAAAGAGCTGGATAGATTCATGGAGGTTAGGTCCATTAATGGCTATTAGCCAGGATGGGTAGGAATGATGTCCCTAGCCTTTGTTTCTCTGGAAGTGGGAGACAGGGGAGGGATCACATGAGGATTACCTGTTGTGTTCCTTCCTCTGGAATATCTGGTATTGGCCACTGTCAATAGACAGGATACTGGGCTAGATGGACCTTTGGTCTGACCCAGTATGGCCATTCTTATGTTCTTATCTTGTTTTATGACAGGGGCCAATGCCAGATGCCCCAGACGGAGTGAACAGGACAGGAAATCTTCAAGCAATCCCTCTATTGTTACCTATTCCCAGCTGCTGACAGAGGCTAGGGACATCATTCCTACTGATCCTAGCTAATAATCATTGATGGACCTAACCTCCATGATTTTATTTAGTTATTTTTTGAAGCCTGTTAGGGTACGTCTAGACTACACGCCTTTTTTACACGCCTGTGTCGAAAAAGAGCGTCTGGATTGCATGACATGGATTGAAAAATTGATCCGCTTTTTCAAAAAAGAGCGTCCAGACTGCCAAATGCTCTTTCAAAAGAAAAAGGCACCCAGAAGTGCTTCTGGCAGGGCATGGGGGCAGCCTTTATTTCCAGGTGCTGCTGCATGCCCTTTGCAGAGACGCGTGCTTAAAGGGATCCCCCTGGACAGCCGTTGCTCTGCTCCTGCTTCTGGCTTACCTACCTTCTGGAGGGAAAGCAAAGCTACTGCAGTGCTTGATCTGGTTGCCCTGCTTCCTCGGACACCACAGCAGTTTATTTTCTGGTTTTTTTTCTGCTTTTCACTATGTTTTTGGCCATGGAGCCTGAGCTGCCCCTGGGCAGGCGATGGCCCCACACTGTGATGCTGGAAGTTCTGCTGCATCTTCATGAGACCATCATGATGTTTGTGGCAGAGCTGGATTCAAAGCCCATCTTTGAGCCCCTCACTCAGGCTGCAGCCCCACTGCCCTTGCCACCAAACTTATTCCTGCAGAGGCGAGTTTGGAGACTGGACACCAGTTCAAACTGGTGGGACCGGCTTGTTATGGAGCAGTGGGATGACGAGGCTTGGCTCCGAAACTTCCATATGCGGAAGTCCACCTTCCAGGAGCTATGTGCCTAGCTCGCCCTTGCCCTACAATGCCAGGATACTCACTAGTGGCCTGTCATAGTGAGTGAGAAGTGGGTGGCTATTGCCCTCTGTAAGCTGGCCACCCCCAACAACGACAGCTCCGTGGAGGTAAGTCACTCTCTGGGGACAGTCCATGGGAGTGGGGGGGGGGGGCAGATAAGGGATGCAGTCAGGACCGGGCAGAGGGAATGGGGATGGGGGTGGCTGTGGTAGAAGTCCTCCTGGCATCACCCTGCCATTGTGCAGGTAAAGGATGGGGAGTTGCCTGAGGGGTGGGGCTCTTGGGGTCTGGGAGGGGAGGGGTGGGGAAGCACCTTTCAACAGCTCACGCAACTCCTCTAATGTCCTGTTATGTGTGTTTCTGTTTGTCCCTTTCTGCACGTGGTGATGGCCATCAATTCAGAGCTGCTTCACAGGACTGTCTGCCTCAGAGACCTGGATACCATCATGGCCGGATTTGCAGGTCTAGGATTTCCGAACTGCAGTGGAGCACTCGACGGGATGCACATACCGATCTGCACACCACCCCATCGAGGAGTCCAGTATATTAACAGAAAGGGCTACTTTTCTATGGTTCTGCAGGCCCTGGTTGACCACCGGGGACAATTCACAGACGTATGTGTCGGGTGGTCAGGCCAGGCACACGATGCCTGCATCTTCCAGAACTCATACCTGTACCACAGGCTCCAGGCTGGGACATTCTTTCCAGAGCAAAACTATGCAGTTGGGGATGTGCAGATGCCTACATGAATCATGGCCGATGCGGCTTACCCCCTTATGCCCTGGCTCATGAAGCCATTCACTGGACACCTGGATGTGAGCGGGGAACTCTTTAACTCACACCTGGATTGGGCTCGCTTCCAGGAGGAGTGCGCCTTTGGCTGTCTGAAGGTCAGGTTTAGATGCCTGCTCACTCGGCTGGACTTGGGAGGAACACAACATCTCTGATGTGGTTGCTGCATGCTATGTGCTGCACAACCTAGTGGAGAAGAAAGGGGAGGCCTTCCTCCCAGCATGGGGGACAGGGGCTGCTGTGGAGGGGAGGCACTTTGAACAACCCCAGACAGCTGCCATCCAGCAAGCCCACCAACTGGGACTGCGCATTCAGGAAGCCCTGAGGGAGCAATTCTCCCAAGGAGCCCAATGAATTTCCACAGGGCCTTCCAATTGTGGGATTGCCCCATGCCCCCCGGTGCCTCCCTCCCCCCCCAAGATCCTCCCGGCCCCACATTCACATTGTACACATTCACACTGAGAACAGAGACAGGTATTGTTGAAAACATGTTGACAGTTTATTTCACTGTTGATTGTTTAAAAAACTATAAATCTCTTTTGTTCAGAAAAATTAATTGTTTGTTAACCAAGTAAAGTGTTTCCCTCACTGTCTCTCACAGATGGGAAGGGGGAAGTGAAACTGGAAGGAGGAAGGGAGGCTCAGGACTGAGGGTGCCGCCTGGATGATGAGCCCCTGCCACCTTGGCTGCAGAGGCCTGCTCACAGATGGCTGTGTGCACGGGCTGGGACAGTAGGGGGCTGGGCAGGAGGTGGGGCTGTACCTGGGTCTGGGATGGCAGGGGGTGAGGGAGGGGTAGGACGTGAAGGGGGGCAGGCTGAGTAGGAGGAGCAAGAACAGGCACAGGACCAGGGAAGGCCATGGCCTCCCGGATAGCAGTGCGCTGCTCAACAAACTCATCCAGCAAGCGACTGCACCACTCTGCCTTGCCTGCATCCTCTGGTTAAATGTCTCCTGCATCCCTTGTAGGACCGAGATGCGCTGGCGCACCAGGTCCAAATATGTGCACCAGTGCCTATGGGTTCCCTGCAGCCGTCTGGGTGGTGGAGCAGGTGTGGTGCTCCCCTCCTGGACAGCTGGTCCAGCTGTGGAGGACAAGACGGAAAAGTTGTTAGTCATGCATACTCACACTTTCCCCGAGAAGGCATGCCTTCCTTCTTCTCAGCAGTCAGTGCCTGCCCTCTAGGGTCAGGGGATGCATATGTGGTCTCAGCAAGGCGTGATGTGGTCTGAGCAGCAGCCACGGCCTCCCTGCAGCCCAGATGGTGTGCAGGCCACCATCCTCCCCACCCCCCCCACTCACACCCCATGGTCGAGCAGCACAGACAAGTCTCAGGCTACAGTTGGGGTTCCCACAGGTTGCTGAGAGGCCTGAAGTGGTGAGGCAATCCCAGGGTCCCCAACCCATGCCTGCACCTGGCATCAGTGTCTGCAGGAGCAGGTGGTGCCTTGCAGCCCTGTGGATACAGCCCTGTGGACCTCCCTGAGGTCAGCCATGTGTGCGCCCCCCCAGGCTATGATCAGAATGACACGTCATAGCACTGCACCATCCGCTTTGCTCCCGCCTCCCCTGCCCTCTGTGTGTTGGACCCTCACAGCACTCACCTGATGTTCCCTCCCCAGTGTCCAAAGTTATCTGGGAGGCCTCCTGCATCTGGGTGTCTGGCTCCAGGGTCAGGGTCACTGTGCTCCTGCTAGTGTCCTACTCCTCCTCCTCTTGGAGCTGCTGGTCCTTTGGGGTATGTCTACACTACCCCGCTAGTTCGAACTAGCGGGGGTAATGTAGTCATCCGCAGTTGCAAATGAAGCCCGGGATTTGAATTTCCTGGGCTTCATTTGCATGAAGCCGGCCGGCGCCATTTTTAAATGCCGGCTAGTTCGGACCCCGTGCCGCACGGCTACACGCGCCACGGACTAGCTAGTTCGGATTAGGCTTCTAATCTGAACTAGCTGTACGCCTTGTGGAACGAGGTATACAGATAGTTCAGATTAAAAGCCTAATCCGAACTAGCTAGTCCGTGCCACGTGTAGCCGCGCGGCACGGGGTCCGAACTAGCCGGCATTTAAAAATGGCGCCGGCCGGCTTCATGCAAATGAAGCCCGGGAAATTCAAATCCCGGGCTTCATTTGCAACTGCGGATGACTACATTACCTCCACTAGTTCGAACTAGCGGGGTAGTGTAGACATACCCTTGGAGTGTCACCCTGGAGCTGTGGCCGCTGCTGCACAGGGGTCTCCACCCCAGACTCCACAACTCTCTCGGGAGGCAGGGGTTCTGTTTCCCCCAGGATCTGGTCCAGGTCCTCATAATAGGCACAATACTCTGGTGCTTCCCCAGAGCAGGAGTTGCACTCACAGGCTCTAACATACCCCTGCCGTAGCTCCTTGACCTTTGCCCTGACCTGCTCCAGTGTGCACGGATGGTGACCTTTTTTGGGAAGGCCATCAGTCATTTTGGCATAAATGTGTACATTCCTCCTCTTGGACTGCAGTGCCTGAAGAGACTCCTCCTCAGACCAGAACCCCAAGAGGGCTTTGATCTTGGGTCCAGACCAGGAGGGTGCCTGGCATTTGGTGCCCCTAGCTTCTTGTGGGGATGTGTCCCTGGAGGGGCCAGAGTGGTCTTGGGGGGCTTGTCCCTGGGACATGGCTATGAGTGGCCCTATCAGGAAGAGCTCAGCAGTCCTATTTGGAGCTGGCTTGCTGCCACAATGATACTCCTGGGTGCCTGTGGCTTTAAAAGATGGCTACAGGCAGGAACAATAGAGATGAAAGGTCTGGTAGGATGGTCCACCAGGGCTTCTTCCTGGAGGCCTTTATTTTTGACAACAAATCTTCCCCACATCCATACTTCCCTTTTTTGACACATCTCTGTTGAAAATAGCATTATTCCTCGTAAAACAAGGTTTACCACCATCGACAAAACCGTCATGTTCTGTCGACTTACTGTCGACAGAACGCAGTGGCAGTCTAGACACATGTAAAGATTTTTCAAAAAAAGTTTACTTTTTTTGAAAAATCCCTCTAGTTTAGACACACCCTTAAAGTCCTGGTCTTCATAACCTCCTCTGAAAAGGAGTTCCACAGGCAGACTATGCGCTGTGTGAAGAAAAACTTCCTTTTGTTTGTTTTAAACCTCCTGCCTATTAATTTCATTTGGTGACCCATAATTCTTATGAGAACAAGTAAATAACTTTTTCTACTCCAGTTATGATTTTATAGATCTCTATCATATCCCCCCTTAGGCTCCTATTTTCTAAGCTGAAAAGTCCCAGTCTTTTTAAACTCTTTTCATATTGCACCCATTCCAAACCCCTCATCATTTTTGTTGCCCTTTTCTGAACTTTTTCCAATGCCAATATATCTTTTTTTAGATGAGGCGACCACATCTGTCTGCAGTATTCAAGATGTGGGTATCCAGTGGATTTATATAGAGGTGGATGTTTTCAAAGAACTATTCACAATGACTCCAAGATCTTTCTCCTGAGTAATGGCCAAATTACTCCCCATCATATTGTATGTATAGTTGGGATTATGTTTTCCAATGTGCATTACTTTACATTTATCTGCATTAAATTTCATTTGCCATTTTGTTGCCTAATCACTTAGTTTTGAGAGATGTTTTTGAAGCTCTTCAAAGTCTGCTTTGGTCTTAACTATCTTGAGAAATTTAGAATCTGCAAATTTTGCCACCACACTGTTTACCCCTTTCTCCAGCTCATTTATAAATAGGTTGAATAGGACTGGTCCCAGTATGGACCTGTGGGAGATACCACTCATTACCTCTCTCCATTCTGAAAACTTACCATTTATTCCTACCATTTGTTTCCTGTCTTTTACCATTTACCAATCCATGAGAGGACCTTCCCATGACAACTTCCCATAACCCATGATAACTTCCTTTACTTCCTTTGGTGAGGGGCCTTGTCAAAGGCTTTCTGGAAATCTAAGTACACTATATTTACTGGATCCACCTTGTCCACTCTAGTAGGTTAGTAGGCATGATTTCCCTTTACAGAAACCATGGTGACTTTTTCCCCAACAAATTATGTTCATGTAGGTGTCTGAGAATTTTATTCTTTACTAAAGTTTTAACTAATTTGTCTGGTTCTGGCTTTAGACTTATGGGCGTATAATTGCCAGGATCACCTCTAGAGCCCTTTTTAAATATTGGCATCACATTAGCAATCTTCTAGTCATTAGGTATGGACGCTGATTTAAAGGATAGGTTACAAACCCCAGTTAATAGTTCCGCAATTTCACTTTTGAGTTCATTCAGAACTCTTGGGTGAATACAGTCTGGTCCTGCTGACTTGTTACTGTTAAGTTTATCAGTTTGTTCCAAAACCTCCTCTAATAACACCTCAGTTTGGGACAATTCCTCAGATTTGTCACCTAAAAAGAATGGCTCAAGTTTGAAAATATCCCTAACATCCTCAGCCATGAAGACGGAAGCAAAGAATTCATTCAGTTTCTCCACAGTTACCTTACCGTCTCAGAGTGCTCTTTTAGCATTTCGATCATCCATTTGCACCCTCTGGTTGTTTAGCATGCTTCCTGCTTCTGATATACTTAAAAACATTTTGCCATTACTTTTGGCTAGCTGTTCTTCAGACTCCATTTGGGCTTTCCTTATTACATTTTTACACTTAATTTGATAGAGTTTATGTTCCTTTCTATTTTCCTCACTAGGATTTAACTTCCACTTTTTAAATAATGCCTTTTTATCTCTCACTGCTTCTTTTACTTAGTTGTTAAGCCATGGTTTTGGTTCTCTTACTGTGTTTCTTAATTTGGGAGTATACATTTAAGTATACATTTATGGTGTCTTTGAAAAGTTTCCATGCAGCTTACAGGGATTTTACTTTTGTCACTGTACCTTTTAATTTCTTTTTAACTAAACTCCTCATTTTTGTGTAATTCCCCTTTCTGAAATTAAATGCCACAGTGTTTATCCGAAGGTGGGAGTACCATTACTAGTTTCTTCCTTTTTCTACCCATGACCCTTCAGCAGATACATTGTCAGGACCTTACAATCCCAGGGTTGGGAGGGAGGCTTCAACCATCTCCCCCTTGCCTTTCCACTCAGACCCCTCTAGCAAATCCATTGCTGGGAACTAACCAACCCTCCTCCATGTAGGAGGGGTAAGGTATACTATAATGACAGGGAGCTGGCTCCATACCGTACCAATCATAAGAGTCCCCAACTACCTCCAGCTCACTCAATTACCGAGTACCTCTCCTTAAGCCCTGTCTCAAGTCATTTATCTGTTACTGTATGCCTTCTTTCACGCTATACCTGAAAAACATGTAAATAATGAGTTGTGACATAGGGCCTATCAACCTTTATATTCTGTATGGACAGGGCCCAGCTGAACCTTCTGTGAGGAAGTAAAAAAATATATATATATATCCCAAATGCTTCTACTCCAATATGGTGAAATGTGAGAAATTCCTTCCCAGCTCCCCCTCTATCCTCTGAATGATGGATAATGCCTACAACAGATATAGTCAATAACCTGGTATATTTGCCACCAGAATCGTGAGGGAGGGAGCTACCAATCCTGCTTTGTGAATAAAGGCGGAAGGTCTCAACACAAGGTGACCTTTAAAAAATGCCTCATTCCTGGATGATGAGTCATTCATCATTCTGGGCTCTTTTCCAGCAATTTTATTTCCCTCCTTACGCCTTTCCCCTCCTTCCACACAAGCCACCAAGAACAGCTCTCTTTTCTCAGACAGTCCAAACACCCTCTGTCCCCATCTTAAGATGCAGGTGGGTGACTTTTATTGTTTTCTTGTGAAGTATAAAGATGGCCTGGATTTTTCTTTAATTTTCTGCTTGTTTGTCTCCCCCCTTCCCCTGCCCTGCTGTATTCTACCATAGAGAACTAGTTCCTAAAATGTCAGGTCTAGTATTCCCTGATTTTGCCAGAGGACTTGTGGAGAGTCTTAGCTGTATTTTGAGAGCCATTAACTGAACAGGGGAGGACTCTGAATCCTTAAAGCTCTCTCTTCTCCTAATGCTTTGAATTAAATAGAAGCTAGGATAAGACAAAAAGACAAATAGTTTTATACAGTCTCATTATAAATTTCTTTTCTGGCTGAATTAGTGTGGCTTAGTATGACACCTTTAATAACATAATCCTACCAATTCTCCACAGAGTATTTCAGAAAAAAATAGGATTAACAAAACCAGAATTTCTAATGTACACACATGGGAAAAAACCCACAATTGCACTCCTAGGTCTTCTCTCTAAGTCAAAAAAGCACAAATAAAGTTCATATTTTCTTTTTCAAACCAACTTTATGATATGGGTTCATTGTTTTCCTCTGCAACAAATGAAATCCTCATAGAGACCTAAATTCAGAGCTAGGAGTTCAGCATATCTTCTGTTTTAGGTGTTAGTGAGGTTACCAGCTACTGCAGAAGCATCTCTGTATCTTGAACTCACATCTTAGCATAAGAAAAGATTTTCAGTTCCTCTTTAACAGAGTTACAATTGTGGATATATAATATTAATTTTCTGAACATTACTGGTGTGTTACAACCTTAATATTAAAATTATGGGTTTTTCCTCTTTTCCTTTCCATTCCTTTACTTTTGGGTAAATTTTTCCTTTTGTAAGAAAGGAAGACAATGCTTTACCTTAGATTAATGTTTATAAGTCATATAAACAAAGCAAAGCAGTTTTAGGAACATTATAAAATAAGGTAGAGTAGGTATTTATACATCAGACATTATGAGTGTCAGTACAGACAGAATTTCCATATTTTGGCAGTTTTGTTATATAAACAGTGTATTTATTCTTTAGTGTGTGTTCACTGAATTATTTTATTATTTAATCCAAGTCAGATAGGCAACAATACACTTTATACAATTAAATAGGACATTAACAGAATAACACAGTAGAACACTTCTTTATAATATTATAATGGTCAGCTTCTAAACTAGTGTTATAAGCTAGTGTTTATATCTGCTTCTGGAAAAGTCCTAAATGATACTAACATTTGTAACATACTATCTGTTGCATGGATTCTGTGATCTAATAGAGCTTTTTATTTTGTTTTGTTTTCTTTCCCTTCTCTAACTTCCAGGACTCTTTACATCTACAATAACCATATTATTAAAAATAAGGCCTCAGTCTTGCAAAGATTCAGACAAAATTAATTTACTCACAGTGAGCAATCCTATGGAAGTCACTAAACAGGACAACCCACAGTATGGAAAGTGAAGTATGAACCTATGGCCAGGTTCACACTAAAAAATCAGCTAATCCCAAGAAACTCCAGTCAGGGACGTGAAAAATCCCCCCCTTTAAGTAATATAGCTATAGCTAACAGCACTACGTCAATAGTAGAATTTTTCTATCAGCCTAGCTATCACCTCTTGTGGAGTGGATTGACTACAGTGATGGGACAAGCCCTCCTTTGCTTACACTGAAGCAACACATCAATGGAGATGAAGTGCTATTGGGTGCCACTGCAGTAGTTCGAGTGAAGGCACAGTCAGTGTTTTTAGAATCTGGGTCTAAATTTATAGTTATCAAATTATAAAACATACTTTAAAAGATTTTCCTGTTTAATGTGATCAGAAAAGAAAATTACTTTTAAACTAATTGATTTATATGATCTCAATCTTCCCTCCACTCCCTCTCGCCTCCCTCCCCATATAATCTTTTTTATGGATAAAATAAATCATCCACAAGTTGAATATTAAAATAATGCTTTCAAGATTTATTTTAGCAAGCATTTCTATGAAAATGATCAGTTTTAAAATTCTGATATTATTTTCTGTTTGCAGTGTAGCTCTATTGGGGCATGTCTACACTAGGAAATTATTTCAAAATAACTTATTTTGAAATAATAACTCCCAAAATAATAATTTTGAAATAGTGTGTCCACACTATGGGGAAGCCTCAAAATTAGTCCAAAGCAGGCTGTGTTAATGTGGACATGCTATCTCAACTTAGAACCCCAGGAAGTACTGGGGAGTAATTAATCTGAATTACTTTTAGGAGTAGTTTTTTCGAAATAGCGTCACCAGAGCATCTACACTACCACTATTTCAAAATAACAATTTCAAAATTAGTGTTATTCCTCGTGGAAAGCAGGAGTTATTATTTTGAAATAACCAGACCATTATTTCGAAATAATGGGCTTGGTAGTATGGACACTCCACTTGTCATTTCAAAATAGCTCCCTAGTGTGGACCAGAGCTGGTCCCAGGATATGGGTCAAGGTGAGGAAGGCAATATCTTTTATCAGACCAACTTCTGTTAGGGACAAGTTTTAAAGCTTCACGGAGCTCTTCTTAAAATCTCTGGAAGGTCACCAGAGTGTCTCAGCTAACTACAATTGGGATCTCTCAGTCCTCATCCTCAATCTGCATAGTACTTTCCAAAGACGAGCTTGGAAACTTAAATTCATACTCTACTGAATACTAAAACTGTGGACTTAGAAATACAGCCTATTAAAACAATTTGAAATACACTCTGGCTGCGTCTAGACTGGCATGATTTTGCACAAATACTTTTAACGGAAAAGTTATTCCGTTAAAAGTATTTGTGCAAGAGAGCATCTACACTGGCATGTGCCTTTGCGCAAAAGATTTGCTTTTCCGCAAAAGCATCCGTGCCAGTGTAGACGTTGTCTTGCGCAAGAAAGTTCCGATGGCCATTTTAGCCATCAGGCTTCCTTGAGCAAGAAATTAACGTGGCTGTCTACACTGGCCCTCTTGCGCAAGAATACTTGCGCAAGAGGGCTTATCCCTGAGCAGGAGCGTCAGAGTATTTGCGCAAGAACCACTGATTTTGTACATTACAAAGTCAGTGTTCTTGCGCAAATACTCGCGGCCAGTGTAGACAGGCAGCAAGATTTTGCGCAAAAGCAGCTGCTTTTGTGCAAAATCTTGCCAATCTAGATGCACCCTCTGTTGCCTATTTTCCCTCCACTCTCCTATGTCTGCATAGTGTTTTCTGCCCACTTACTCTTCAGTGAATCCCTTATGGTAAACCTGTTCCACCTACACCTGGACATTCAATAATGGATTTAAAAGTATCCATTCTTTCGCAAAGGAATTTTATCACACAAATACAGAAGGAAACAGCTGACCTGGAGTTTATTTACAAGTTCCATTCTATTAACATGGGCTCGAATAAAGATATTAACTGGTTAATGCACTACACAAAGGAAACTTCCCCTAGCTTTGATATTCACATTTCCACATCAAATGCTATAAATGGCACACATCTGGCCTGACTTATTTAGCTTCATTAACACTGGTCCTATAAATGACAGGTAACTGCTTTTGCTGTTATATACATATTCTGGATTCTGTAATTTCCACTCCTAACTCATCTGATGAAGTGGGTTTTACCCACAAAAGCTTGTGACCTAATACATTTGTTAGTCTCTAAGGGTATGTCTACACTGCATTCTTTTGAGAAAGGAATGCAAATGCAGACAAACAAAATTGCAAATGAAGTGCGGATTTGAATTTCCCACGCTTCATTTGCATAATCGCGTCTGGCCGCTTTTTAGAAATACCCTATTTCGAAAAAAGAAACGCTGTCTAGATACAGTTATTTTGAAAGACAACCCTTCTTTCTAAATAACCCTTATTCCTTATAAAAAGAGGTTTAAGGCTTATTTCAAAAGAAGGGTTTTCTTTCGAAATAACCACGTCTACACAGCATTTCTTTTTTTGAAATAGGGTATTTTGAAATAGCGCCCAGACGCGATTATGCAAATTAAGCATGGGAAATTCAAATCCGCACTTCATTTGCAATTTAATTTGTCTGTATTTGCATTCCTCTCTCGAAGAGGAATGCACTATAGACATACCCTATGTTGCCACAGAACTGCTGTTTCACCTTGTATTTATCTTGGACAACTTAGTTTTCTTCCTCAAGACTTGAAAAAGAGCATTATGACAGTTTGTCTTTTCCACAATTAGAAGTTGATCTAATAAAAGTTGATCTAATAAAAAATATTTCTTCAACTACCTTGTTTTTCCAGTAAATATTTGAAGACTAGAAGGAGTTATACTACAAATGAAAATTCTTAAAGTGCACATCTATGGGATGCCTAAATAAAAGTCAATTGGTCTGATCCTTGTTTTTGATTCATGTAATAGGATGGGAGTTCTGCCCGAGTAAGAACTTCATGACTGAACTTTTTGTTATACATAAATATTAAAGGAAATAACACCTATTTACTAGCTTTAAAAAAAAATGTTAATACTGTTTATTATATTTATAAATGAGGGAGAAAAATAGATATTACACTTTCATCAAAATGAGGCAGAGAGAAGCTGATGTTTTCCGTAACCATATGGCGCACATAAATATATGTTTACTTAACAGGGGAAATAATTATTTAATTAAACACTTTAAACTCTAGTTATCCAGTTATTTTGCTCAATTAGTATAGAGGAATTTGATCCTAAAATAAAGTAAAACATACTTTTGATCTCAGAGAGGCAGCTGTGTTAGTGTGTAATTTTAAAAACGAGTAGTCTGTGGCTCTGAAGGGTACGTCTACATTGCAGGCTAAAGTCGAGTTAAGATATGCAACTTCATCTACACTAATTGCATAGCTGAAGTCGAAATAGCTTAATTCAACTTTTGGCACTCTTTATACAGCAGGAAGTCGAATGAAGTTGAATGATTTCCCTTACTCCTCATGAAATGAGGGTTACAGAAATTGTAGTAAAAAGCCCGTTATTTTGAAATGTTGTTGAAATAATGGGTTTGCTATGTAGACATGCACTCTGTTATTTCAAAATAAGCGTGCAGTGTAGACATAGCCTTAGAGGCTAACAAAAGTATATGTAGTATTATGAGCTTTCATGTTCCTCTAAAGAAGTGGGTTTTGCCACAAAAGCTCATGATACTATATATATATATATATACACACACACACACACACACACACACACACACACACACACACACACACACACACACACACACACACACTTTTTGTTGGTCTCTAAGGTGCCACAGGATTACCTGTTTTTATACTTTTGATAATAATACTTAAGGCCAAATTCCTTGCTGGTATTAACTGGTGTGGCACCACAGAGGTCAAAGAGACTGCTCTAATTAATCCAATATTTGACCCTTTAACATACACATTATCAAACAAGCCCAGCCATACATTCAGAGGACTCAATCCTGATTGGTGCTGAGTCAATAAAGCTAATGAGCTTTACAGATGCTCCACCCCATTATGGATCAGAAGCCAACTGCCTAATTCTAATGCCAATCTGTGTTTTGCATGTTGAGTACTCCTATGATCAGATAATTCATAGACTCAAGGTTGCCATGCAGCCCATTTGCAAACCCCTTTCCCAAATAAATTGGATTGAGCTCACTCACGTTTGCTTATGTATACAGTATTTAAAAGTGTTTACATTTGAGCAGCTCTCTATGGAATAAGAATGGTTAGCCCATTAGAGCTCAAAATGCCTGTTTAGAAACCAGTCAAGCATTGAGATACCTCTTTCTTTGATTCACAGTCTTTTTATATATTTTAAACAAAATCAGACTACTGCCATTACTTCCAACCTAAAAGACTAGTATATTACACAAAATTCACTGGAACATACCTTTCTTTCATGCTTTGCAAGTAATACCTGTGCTCCATTTTTTGTATTAAAATACATTGGCAAAAAAAATCAAAACAAAACATCTCACCCCTCCTGATTTTTAAGTAAGAAGAACTGACCATTTTAATCTCAGGAATTGAAAGGGAGGGTGTGAAGTGGACATCTCTCTTTAAGAAGTCCTGAAATGTATTATAAGAAATAAGTCTGATAGGAAAAAGAAAAAAAAATTAATTCACACAATTCTATATTTGACAAGTGAACTGTTTTTCCATTGTTAGTCAGGTTTATCTGAGTCTTGTCAAGACTCACTATTAGTTCCCAACAACTTTGTTATTTCTGAATTTCTTGTGGTATTATTGGAAACACTATGAAGTCTACGGAGGCCAGAAATAATTATAACACAAGTGTAGGAGTGGAAAGAGTAATATTTAGGCTGCTAGATGCAAGAATGAAACTTGGCAGTGCAAATACTACACTTTGTGAAAGTATGTGTCTGTGTGGCCACATTTTCCACATCTATAAAATAATTTATCATGCATAATCAAGTGAAATTTGGCCATGATGGTGGAAGCATATGCAACATATGGACTTTTCCAATAAAACTAACTTTTCCATACTGCAATCTTTTAAAGTTATTTAGCACCAATCTTGTACAATGCTCAGAGAAATTCGTTCTAATCCATGAGGGAAGATTGAAAGAATTGGGTCTGTTTAGTTTAGAAAAGACTTGGAAGGGATGTGATAGCAGTTTTCAAGGATCTAAAAGGATATTACAAGGAGGAGGGAGAAAAATTGTTTTCCTGGACCTCTGATGATAGGACAAGAAGCAATGGGCTTAAACTGCAGTAAAGGAAGTTTAGGTTGGACATTAGGAAAAAATTCCTAACTGTCAGGGTGATTAAACACTAGAATAAGTTGCCTAGGGAGGTTGTGGAATCTCTATCACTGGAGATATTTAAGAGCAGGTTAAACAGACACTTGTCAGGGATGATCTAGATCATGCTTGGTCCTGCCATGAGGGCAGGAGTCTGGACTTGATGACCTCACAAGTTCCCTTCTAGTTCTGGTATTCTATGATTCTAGGAAAGAAATCCAGAAATTATGTATAACTTGAGACTCCCCACCACTAGCAGCACAGTAATCTGAAACACGCACTTATTCATTCACTCAAAGCTCAATCCAGTATTCTTCCAGTGAAATGCCAGATAAAGTCATAATTGTCCCTTCTCCCTTAAATAATCTTTTCTTTAATCAGTTAAAGCAATTTAGCTTTACCATAATCAATCTCTTTTAGAAGAATTGAAACTTGCCAGTACTACCTTGTTAAATCTCCCACCATTCCACCTGCACAGGCACAGCTCCATCAAGGAGAGTAATGATGAAAGCATTAGTGTAGACAAGACACTGGTATATTTTCCATCCTTTCATCCAATCCCAGGAAAATAGCTAGAGGACCAAAATGTAAATAAAGCAGAGGCCACTAGCTGTTCCTAACATTGCTACATTCCAGTGGAGCTGCACCTGTGCAGTGGAAAGAAAAAAAATAGATAAAAGGCCCTAGCAACTGAGTAATGATTTCCCATTGTAGACCCAAGAAACAATGTATACACAGCAACATGTTAAAATAAATCGTGTTTGATAGTAACAAGCACTTGGAGTCTAACTTCTTCAATACTCAAACAATAGTCATAAGTATGAGTGTAAACCTTTAAACTGC
>NC_143053.1:100665000-100670000 GCF_052426305.1 Pelodiscus sinensis | reverse complement strand
GTACATAGAAGGCAGGAGCTGTGTAGCTCTAAGTGATCAACTTGGCTCATGTTGGTTTACAAATCTCTTTAGTACTGAATGTAGGACTAGTGAAATGTTGTTGTTTTTATTGTATGAATAAAGGGAAGCAAAATGGTGCTGAGCTTGTCTCGACTGAGAGGTCACCCTCACCTGAGAGGAACTCTCTAAGCCGGGGGCTTGAATGCCAGACCTGTGTGCAAGGGTGGGGATAGGAGTCCCAGCCAGGAGGTGCAACCTCTCCTTATGAGTCCCTTGTCTGGTTTAACCTCCCCTCTGTTCAAAGACAGAGATAAATAGTCTTCATTAGGAACCTTTTGTTATTGTAAGTGGTCAATCAGAGCTGAAATCTCTTGTGGCAAGAGGCTTTTTTTTTTTTCCTGCCCAACCTGTTAAGAACTAACATTCACTAAGGCTATGTCTTACACTGCAGAGGAAGATTGAAGCTGCTGCTGTCAATCTTCCAGGATTCAAATTAGCGGTCTAGTTAAGACCGCTAATTCAAACTGAGAGGGGCACTCCAGTCATGCTGGTAACCCTACAACCCTGCTTTCATGAGGAGTAAGGGAAGTCAAAGGAAGAGTGTTCTTCCTTTAAATTCCTGCAGTGTCGACAGTGCCAGAAGTTGAGTTAGGCTACTTTGACTTCAGTTACGCAATTAGCATAGATGAAGTTGCATATCTTAGATTGACTTTGTCCCATAGTGTAAACGTATAAGACTGACTTGCAGAGCTCACAGCAGAGAGACAGGTGTCAGCAGCAGTGAGAGGCTTGTGAGCTGGAGGCCAGTGGGAGCGTTCAGATGACAAAAGCAAGCAAAGTTCCTTCTTCTTGAATCTTCACTGACCAAGGGCAACCACATCCAAAAGCCAGTACTTTAATCTCCCTGAGCATACAGTTTCACACTTGCAAGTTGCCATTCTCAGACAGAAAAACTTCAAAAACAGATAGGCTGTGTCTAGACTACACCTCTCTGTTGACGGAGAGATGTAGATTAGGCACATCGAAATTGCTAATGAAGCAGGGATTTAAATATCCCATGCTTAATTAGCATGAACATGGCTGCCGCTTTTTTTTGAAATGGAGCTTGTTAAAAAAAGGCAGTCTAGACACAGATCTGTCGAAAATAAACCCTTTTTCAACAGATCCTGTAAACCTCATTTTTTGAGGAATACAGGAATACAGGATCTGTCAAAAAAGGGTTTATTTTCAACAGATCTGTGTCTAGACTGCCTTTTTTTTCAGAAAAGCTCCATTTTGGAAAAAAGTGGCAGCCATGTTTATGCTAATGAAGCATAGGATATTTAAATCCCTGCTTCATTAGCAATTTTGACGTGCTTGATTTGCATTCCTCTGTCGACAGAGGGATGCAGTCTAGGGGTGTGTCTAGATTACAGAGTTTTGTCGACAAAAGTCCACTTTTGTCGACAAAACTATACCTGCGTCTACACTACCGCTGAGTTCTGTCGACATAACGTCGACAGAACTCGGCAGTTTTGTTGACGCTGGTAAACCTCATTTACGAGGCATAACGCCTTCTGTCGACAGAACTCTGTTAACAGAAGGTGTTATTGCATGTAGGGTTGTGTCTAGACTACAGGGTTTTGTCGACAAAGCAGCTTGCTTTGTCGACAGAACTGAATGTAGTCTAGATGCTCTTCTGTCGACAAAACCCTGTAGTCTAGACGTACCCTAGATGTAGCCATAGAGAGAAAGTGCTGAGCTGGAATTCATATGCAAATTTGACACCCTAAACCAAAGTCTAACACACACACACACACACACACACACACACACACACACACACGGAGTGGTTCTCATATTACAATAGTTAATTTCCCATTCAGGTACTTCTCACCACTGTTGGAGATGAGCCACATCCATTATCATTTCATTAGCACTGTTGTCACACTCCCATCTCTCTACCTTTTTTTGTGGTTTTTTTTTGGTATGGGGAGGTCCTTTCTGTCTTTTTCTTTTTCTCTTCAGAATTTGAGGAAGTAAATTGTAGCTCACAGAACTTATGCTTGAATATGCTAATAATTGTCTTAGTCTTTAAAGTGCCTCTGGACTCCTTGTTCTTTTTGCTGGAACAGATTAACATGGCTACCTCTTTTGAAACTGTGAGGAGTGTGAGCAGAGGAGTCATAGTCAAAGAACTTCTGGTTGTAGAACTCAAGCATATGGAGGCAGAAGACTGTCCCACACACTGAGTTTTGGGTGTCCTGTTCACAGTTTTAAGATTAATTAGGGAAAAGCAGAATTTATAATGTCAGGTGACTTCCGTCATTTCAGTAAACATTTCTTTTTTACACTCAGACTCTGTGTTTGCAAATGGGGGACTTTCAGAGATTCCCAGGAGTGTATAACTTTCCCAGATTACTGGGTGGAGCTTGAGCCAGTTCTATTTTGTATTGTGAAAATAAACCCCTTTCTATTGAACCTGGCCCTGGTTGCTGCAGGCTCCAGCTGGCAGAAGGGTGACAACATATTTAATTTAATTCACTGCCTTGGATATTGAGATATTCTTTTTATTCACTAGACATTCATCTTGACTGAATAACTATAAGCACTGTTGTGTTACTTCACCTATGTGTGCCTCAGCTTGATGGGACAATGCAACTGTCTTTCCATGCCATTTCATTCTGAGTAGGTCTCTTCTGAATGTAGGTTCAAATTAGTGCCAGTTATAGTGGTGGGTTTTGTGATCTGGGTACCTTTTCACCACATTCTAGGTTGGGACTCTAATTTTTGATATTTCAGAAGAAAGGAAAATCCATGCAAAATAGTTAGTGAACAGCACACTATGGTTGTGTCTAGACTTCAGGGTTTTGTCGACAAAAATGGACTTTTGTCGACAAAACTATACCTGCGTCCACACTGCCTTTGAGTTATGTCGACATAACGTCAACAAAACTCAGCAGTTTTGTCGACGTATGTAAACCTCATTCTACGAGGAATAATGCCTTTTGTTGACAGAGTTCTGTCGACATAAGGCGTTATTGCATCTACACTGTCCTTTGCGTCCACACTGTTATGTTGACAAAGCGGCTTGCTTTGTCGACAGAACTGGCTGTAGTCTAGATGCTCTTTGTCGTCAGAAGCTTTGTCGACAGTATCTGTCGACAAAACTTCTGTCGACAAAACCCTGTAGTCTAGACGTACCCTAAGGGAATTAAAACACAGAATCCCCAACAATCTTTTCTCCCATTCCTAAGAGTTAAGACTCCTGAAGTATTTGTGCTTGCAGGACATAAAAACAAATGTAGTGAAGAAAAGAAAAGCATGCAATAGGTTTCCATATCTATCTTTTTTTCTGAATATATAACATTTTCCCATTTAATGGGCCTCTGCTTTTCTGGTATCCACCAATATTCACTTTTCTCCTATTTTTAAATTCCGTATCAACAACTTTGAAGTGTGCACACATGGAATGAACCATGTAGTGTACAGCTATATAGAACACTCAGACATATTAAGCACACCTCTGAGCTATTTCCTCAGAAACCCTCATTCTTCCTCCTCCATCAGATGTTTTCCTTCATAAAGATACAAAAATTTCCTCACAAATACAGAGACTCTGCCCACAGGGGAGCTATAGGGATGGACATAGCTCTTTCAACAGAGGAATCAGGGGGAGAAAGACCAGATGGGTTGGTAGCATATCTTCTAGCCCTTGTCTTATCCCACACCTAAATATTACACATTATCATGTATGGAGCATCTGCAGTGTGAGATCCATTTGACACTGGAAGAATACACCAGCAAAGGCCCCTCAAATCCATTCTGCATGTTTTCCACATATTTTCTGTGCCAGATCCTCCAAATGTGCTCATAATGTAACAACATTTAAAATAGTAGTTTAATTATTTTTAAGCCAGAAAACACCAATCATTTAACGTTTTTATTCTAGATCAGTACAATGGAAGCTTTCTGAGTTTTCATTATTACTTTATCTCCTTTAGAGTCTGTCCCTGATCCATATCCTATTTTCCTTGACTTCATGAATACTATACCTTTCTCCATATGAGAAAGAGAGATTCTATACATTCCATACATTTGAGTGAAAAATTATGGGAGATAGTAGTTGCAGACACAGAGTTTAAAAAATGGACTCTTACAATAAATAAGAGAAATTAGAGTTGACTATTCTTTATCAGTGCATTTTATTATATTCCTTTTCCTACAAGTCACAAAATTACTCAAAACAGTCTCAAGAATTTATTTTAGAGGTTAAATGAGAGTTAGAAGAATTCTGAGTCTAAATAAAACATGTAAGATATATTAATAAAAAGTACAATAGTATGACTGAACTGCATAGTGGTGGCAAGGGCCCCTCTTACCCAGGCCACTGCTTGGGCCAGTCTCTCGCCCTTCAACTCAGGGGTTGGGGCTTGCAGCACGTGTCTGTGTTAGAGAACCCAGACACTCCTCCTGGGACTCCCTCCCCTGCTGTTTCGGCAATGAAGCTGGTACTCACTCTCAAACTTTTGCTCTCTCTCTCTTCTATATCTCTCCTCGTATCCTCTCCCTCTCCCCCACCTTCCCACTGTGGGGGCTTTTAAAGGCCTTCGGCAAGCCAGCAGTAGCGTTGTCAGGTGTCCGGTATTGGCCTGGACAGTCTGGTTTTGCGGCCTCTGTTCATTAAAAAAACCACAGAAAATATCGGAAGGCCACTTCCCTTGCTGCGTGTGGTGGGGGAGCGGGGAGCATGGGGATTTAAAAGTGCAGTGACTCTTTTTCTGTGACGTTGCTTTTTTTTTTTTTTTTTTTGGCCCAATAGCAATGTTCAGTATCTGGCAACCCAGAAAGTAGCCAGCAGTGGAGTCAGCTGGCCCCAATCTGCCTGAGCCAGCTCCCTCACAGCTGCTTCTAATTGCCCTGCTGCCTTTGCTCCTATTTAATAGGTCTTTTCTCCTGTTTGGGCTGCCTTTCTCCTACTCTGCAGGAGCCCTCTGGCCTGACCCTGCCACAATAGTATA